>NC_091752.1:50777365-50917365 GCF_043380555.1 Nothobranchius furzeri
CTCAGTTCACCTCACATTTTCCCCAACTCAAAATTAAAAAAATTGTTTTTACTTCTTTCATCCTGTCCCACCTCCTTGTTTTCCCTTCATCATAGTGACACAGATTTCGATAAAAAACAGACATTTAACATTTTATTAGACAAATTGGCAAAGTAAATACATTACAACAATGACACAACCAAAATCCTATTTCCAAAAGTACCGCAAAGAATGGGAGTCACTACCTGAATTTAAAGGTTGGCTGAAACCACATGCAGGTAGTGACATTAGAGCTACCTGCATGTACTGCAAAACAGACCTCTATGCAAAGTTGTCAGACATTAAAAAGCATGCAGCTACCCAGAAGCACATCGAGAAGGCTAAGCCTTACAATCAGGCAAGCCAACCCAAACTGACATTCGTTGCCAAAAAAACGGACACACTGAAGCAGGCAGAGGCCACAATTGCTTTGGCT
The DNA here is from genome assembly GCF_043380555.1 of Nothobranchius furzeri. Classification (NCBI taxonomy): domain Eukaryota; kingdom Metazoa; phylum Chordata; class Actinopteri; order Cyprinodontiformes; family Nothobranchiidae; genus Nothobranchius; species Nothobranchius furzeri. Next base: position 50,777,820 of record NC_091752.1, read on the forward strand.
ATCAGTGATCACTGCTTAATTTTGTCATGTGACCACATTGGTTTAGCATGCAAAGCAGCTTTCCCTGATTCTACTATTGCCCAAACTTTTCGGATGCACCGTACCAAATGCACTGAGATGATAAATGGTGTTTTGGCTCCATATTTCATACAGCGGTTGGTGGCTGACATTGGCAGTAACAAATACAGCCTTTTGCTTGATGAAAGCACAGATGTCAGTGTCTCCAAATATCTGGGCATTGTGGTTCGCTATTTTAGTGAGGGAAAGGGACACGTGGTGGACACCTTCCTTGGCCTTCTTGAGCTGGAGGGAGGGGATGCGAAGAGCATCGCCAAGGCAGTTCTCTCCTTTCTCCATCAGTCTGGCCTTGAGAAGGAGAACCTGCTTGGCATTGGAACAGACAATGCATCAGTAATGACAGGGATATACAATGGTGTTCACAAAATTCTTAAAGAAGAAATAAAACACCTTGTTCTCATCCGCTGTGTATGTCACTCCTTGCAACTGGCTGTCAGCTCTGCTTCCAAAACCACTCTTCCTCGCAGTGTTGAGTTCCTGGTCAGGGAAACCTACAATTGGTTCTCCATCTCCCCTAAAAGAAAAGAAGCATACAGGACAGTTTATGAAACCATAAACTGTGGCGAGAGGCCATTGGCCATAACAAGAGTCTGTGCCACACGCTGGCTTTCAATAGAACCTGCTGTATCAAGACTACTCAGTCAGTGGGAGGAGCTAAAGCTCCATTTTAGTCTGACCAAGACAAGCGAGCATTGCTACATGGCAGACGTTTTGCATTCAATGTATGCTGACCCACAGAACCTACTGTACTTGACCTACCTGAAATCAATCCTTGGTGAGGTGCAGGCTGCAGTGAAGGCCTTTGAGGGAGAGCAAACAGATCCTCTCAAGCTCCTGGACTGTTTAATTCTACTAATTAAATCTGTGTGCAGCAGAGTTCTTCATCCTGGGGCTACAATTGACATCCTGAAAGACCCAATAGAGAACCACATCTCACCCAGGCCGTATCTTGGCTTTGCATTTGAGTCCAAAACAGCAGAGCTTACCATCTCCCCTGAGGATGAGGACTGTGTGAGACGGAGGTGTATTAGTTACACCGTTGCCCTAGCCAATGAGCTTCGAGCAAGACTTCCGGACAGTCTGGAAATTCTTCAGCACATGTCATTGTTCAGCGTCGGAGAGACCCTGAAACAAAACAAGAACCCAGATGACATGGCAAAGCTGATGGTCTTATTAGGATATGATCCTGAAACAACTGACCGCATAATTAATCAGTGGAGAAGTGTCCATTTTCAGAGATGGGAGGAAACAGCCAACACCACTGGGTTCTGGTTTGAGGTCAAAAAGCACAGGGATGCAGCAGGCCTTAACCCATTTGAAGAGTTGGCGTCTGCAGCAGTTGCAGTTCTTTCGCTGCCTCACTCAAATGCTGCAGTAGAAAGACTCTTCAGCCAAATGGGTGTCATTAAAAACAAATTAAGAAGCCGCATGTCCCTCCAAACTCTCACCTCCATCCTCCACATAAGATATGGCTTAAGACTAGCTGGGAACACGTGTTATGAGCACAAGTTGCCAGATAAGGTGCTAAATCTCTTTGCCACGTCTGCTGCCTACTCTTTTAAAGCAGACAGTTGTCCAGGTCCAAGCATGCAGTCATCCAGCACTGCTTCTCAGAGGGAAAGCACTGATAGTGCTTGTATAGAGGACATGGAGTTCTGCCTCAGGGCCCTCGATGATCTAGAGTAAGCAGATTAAAAAAAAAACATTAAAATTAGTTAACTTTGTAAATATTTGTCAATAGTTTATGTGATATGTTAATAAAAAAAAATAAATTGGAACTCCAATTAAAAAAAACTCTGTTAATATTGTAAATAAGTCAATAGTTCATGTGATTGGCCTTTAAATCAAGCTGTATAATAGCTAATTTATTGTAAGTAAAAAATATCAACTGGAACTACAATAAAAAATCCTTTTTGTTAATACTGTAAATATGTCAATAGTTCATGTGGTTGGCCTTTAAATAAATATGTTAAATAGTTAATCTATTGTTAATAAAACATCTGAACTGAAACTAATAGATAAAACTGTTTCATTGTTGTTAATAGTGTAAATATTGAAATAGTTACAGCTTTGCAGGGTGATGATAAGTTTTCTTACCTTTTGAGTTTGTGCTCATCTTCGCTGGGGCGAGGTAGTCGTCGTGAGTAGCTTTGTTAGCTTTGTTGTTAGCTTTAGCCATTTTCTTCTTCCTTTGTTGACTCACACACACTTTACGTTTTGCTGAAACTCCTTCGTCTGGTTGTGAAGGGTGATATAATATGACCAGTGAGTTTTTTTCTCTCGCATGCAAATAGTTTATTAACAAGTTCATTATTTAAGATAGCCACCGGAGCTAGATAAAGGGCAACCACTCCTTCCGCCATCCTGCCGCATTTCGGCAGCTGAGCTCAGTTGGCACTGGTAGGCTGACCGCAGGGCAGCGTCGCTATCGCACATGGCTGCTGGCTTCTCACACCCATGTCGATGCTCGCACCACTTGTGGTGCGATCAAGGAACATTGGAACTCTATGATGAGTTCATAAACATTGCACATTTTAAACTTTTATAAAAAGGTGCTGTTTTGTATTCTATGGGTTTTTCATTTTAATAAAATATTAAAAAATAAATTAAATACATTTTTTATAAAATCACGTGGGTTTTATTTGATTGATTTACTCTACAAGACCGATTACGTCACGACGCAGACGTGGTGACGTCATCACGTCTTATGCAAATGAGCACGTGACGTCATCTGGTGACATCTAACGTCTTTCGGGGGGAACTTCAGCTACTTTCAGTCAAAAACAGTTGGCAACACTGGAAATAGCTTAGAATTTATGTTTATTTGCATGTTTCTAATCAGCTGATGCTACAGGATCAGAACATTACTGGAAAGACAGGATTAGGGAGGAATTTTACATTTTGCGGATGACTGTGATGTTGAAAGAATTAAAACACTCCAGATTTTCTGATTATAAACAAATGAATATAACCAAACACATAATCTAACACAAACTACAAAACTGTTTTACTAATTAAAAAAATAGTCTAGAAGTCACGTGGTTCTTAAGAGAGGAATTATTAACCAGATGAAGGACCACCCTAGAGCTGAAACAACTAATCGATTTAATCGATTATAATCGATTATTAAAATAGTTAACAACTTTTTTAGTCATCGATTAGTTGTTTAATAATCATATTTTACCGCATAAAGTCTATTTTTTACCACAATCTGACATCGGTTACAAGCTGTTAAATTTGCCGCCAGTGTGTGGCAGTAATGAGCCACTGATCTACCAGTGGAGCCGTAGAAGAAGAAATGAGCCAATGGGTGCCCTCGGTTTTCATGACGTATCACGTTACTGACGCTCATCTTGCTGTGAGAAAATGGCGGAACAAGAGGAAATACGGAAGAAAAATAGAAGCGACAAAACTGAAGAGAAACCCCGGACAAAAACCTCACGAGTATGGGAGCACATTTGAGACGAAAGCATGTGGGGGCTGATGCAGCAGAGGAAGAGCACCGCGGTCAAGTGAGCCGTCATTTGGAAGAGCCAGCCCGGTAAGTAACAGAAAATAAACAAGCTGGACTTAGTGTTTTAGCTGAGTTCGTTATAGTGGATGTTAAACATGTTTTTTTGCCGCGTCAGTCTGCGGTGTTCTACTTCTGATTAACTAGATGCAATCGTGAATCTCCTCCGTGTTGTGTATCATGCGCTTGCCAAATTTAGCACGTCTGTTTATAAGAATGTTCTCTTTCTTAACATTCGTTTCGATGTCTCACTATGGGATACGCCCCTCCGCGGATTCCTCAGAAGCACTTATCTCAATACGCCAATTCTGATTGGCCAGTGACCGTGACGTACGCGTCCCCATGCTACTATAAGTAGCAAGCGTCCCAACGCACGCACTATTCAATCACCTCTTCTCGCTTCGGTGGTCGCTTATCTCTGAGGTAAGTTAGCTCAACTGTTCACAGACGGAGCCTTCTAATATTCTCTCCGTCGCCGAACGTTAACTTACCGTCCTTCTGTCCTGACCTTCACCATAGGTTCGGGGCATAACGAGCAGCTTCACACTCCAGTGCATCTGTTCGTTCTGTGCTAACACACCAGTTAGCCAACATGGAAGCCGCTCCTCCCACCAGAGGAGTCGATGGCTCAGGAGCTCGCCTCTGTACCTGTGGGAACAAAATCTCAAGCAAAGACCCGCACAAGGTCTGCTCGAGCTGCCTCGGGCTGGAACACGCCCAGCTGGCATTGGAAGTCCCCGGGTCATGTGAGAACTGTGCCTGCTTCACCCTGAAGAGCCTTCGCCGGCGGCTAGCGCGCCAAGCTAGCCTGTCGGGGAAGGACCCTTGCCTGCCGGCCCCTGGGCCACCGCCTGGGGACGCCAGCGAACATGCCCTCCCGGAGCCGGAACCGTGTGCCGAACTCAGCTGGGGCTCACAGCTCGAACTGGCCGGTCCGAGCCACCCCGTCGAGGACGTGTTGGAGTTGGACTACGGAGACGACGAGGACACCTCGGAACTCCTCATTTCAGAGGAGGACGAGGATGACGACGTCTTTCTCCCCGTCGCTCAGGCCTCCATGCCTAGCTTTCCGTCCTCTCCCAGGGATGGAGCGGCTTCTCCGGCCGCCCACCTGGACATGCAGTCAGTCTGCCGACGCGCTGCGACCAGGCTCAACATCCCTTGGCCCACCGTGGTCACTGAGGCTGTCAGGTCCCGCTACGAGGGTAAGAAGCTGCCTCAGGCCACAAGGGCGGCAAAGCCCCTCCTTCCCGCCTTCCCGGAGCTTCTCCAAGAAGTGAGGTCCTCCTGGGACAAACACCCTTTCAGCTCAAGGTCTCCGGTCCAAGGAGCCTCCTCGCTGGACTTCGAGGGGATGGAGAGGGCTGGCATGCTTCGCATGCCGCCGATGGAACCGCTGGTTGCAGCCCACCTGCACCCACGACTCTCGGCAACTTCCTCCAGGCCTCCCGCTCTCCCTGCAAAGGCGGACCGCTTCCAGTCGGCGCTGAACGAGAGGGCGTACAAGGCTGCCGCCATCTCGGTCCGAGCTTTGAATGTCTCCTCCATGCTCTCAGCGTACCAAGCCGAGCTCTGTGAGGACATGAATACGAAGCCGGACCCGGAGGTGTGGGAGGAAATCACCGTACTGACCGACATCTGCCTGCGGGTGCAGCGCTGCGCGGTCCAGGCTACGGCGAAAGCTATGGGCATGATGGTGCTTCAGGAACGTGCACGTTGGCTGAACCTCACCAACCTCTCTGATAGAGAGAAGGAGGACATTTTGGACATGCCAATCGTGCCTGAAGGCATTTTCGGCTCTGCCCTGGCATCTATAGCCCCATTCCCACCTGTACCGGGTCGGCCCAGGCCGGGTAGCATAGGTTGTTTACATATCTGGGTGGCCTGGAATTTTCCCGGGCCAACCAAGGCTCATTCTCGGCCCTCTTCCCGAGGGGTACTGCTTCAGGCCGACCAGGGCCAACACGCCCACTGCTGACAGCAAATTCACACCTTCCATTAGAGCAAGCCTCTGATTGGTGGGTAGAATCAGCCCATTCACACCTTCCATTAGAGCAAGCCTCTGATTGGTGGGTAGAATCAGCCCACATGGGCTTAAGGCAAGGATGTGTGGAATCAACCGGGCCAGGCTGGGGCCGACTGGGGCTACCCGGCCCGGGCCGACCCGGTACAGGTGGGAATGGGGCTTATGCAGCAACGGTGTGAGGCCAAAAAGAAAGAGGATGAAGCCCTTCATCTCTGCCTTCCCCGTAAGCCTTCACCGGCACTGCCGGCTCGGCCGAACCTTCCTCAGGCAATACCCCGAGCCCAGCCTCAGTTCCGGATCCCAAAGCGCCCGAAGCCTCAAGCTGTCCAACCAGCTCCCTCGGGCTCAGCGCCTCGACCAGTGTGGCCTCAGCGATCCGGCAACCAAGCTGCTCCGCCGCCGGGACAATCCACCCGACCCGGCGGTCAGCAGGTGAGGAAGAAGAAGAGGGCAGCCTGACGGAGTTCTTTCCCTCCCGACGCTGCAGCTGGCAGTTCCCCGTTCGCCAGCCCCTCCTGTTCAACGTTGCCATGGTGCTTTCTCCCCCCCTCACGGAACCCCTCCGGCAGAGTCCCCGAGCGGTCCAGGGTGGGGCCAGGACGTGCAGCCGGCTGTGCCGGCTCAGAACACACGTCACAAGCACTCACATTGTTGTTTTTCACAAACATGTCACGCTCAAGGAGCATTAAAACGTTCGCTGCCGCATCCAGACAAAATGTCAAGGGCGCAGCAAAAATCAATAAAAATGTTACCCATGAGCGGTCCCAGGCGGGGGCGGCCCCTGGCGGACTTTCTAGCCAGCCACGGGTCGTCCCCGTACACCTGGGCCGTCAAAGCACAAAGCCCCCGCGCATGCGCAGTGGTTGCCACGAGCACTGCTGCCCCACAACCTCTGGGGGGAGCTGGTGCTCCGTGTGTCACGGCTGTGTCACCGCTCTCAACTCACATGGAGGAATGGACAGCGGTTTCTGCTTCACATTGGGTGATAAGAACAATTTCGAGGGGTTACAGGCTCCAATTCGCCTCAGTTCCTCCTCGATTCTCCGGCGTAGTGTTCTCCCACGCCCAGGGGTCGTCAGCTCACATCCTTCAGGGAGAAATCTCCTCCCTGCTGGAGAAGGGAGCGATATGCATTGTGCCTCCCGATCGGTCTCAGAGCGGTTTCTACTCCAGGTACTTCCTGGTCCCGAAACGGGGAGGGACCGGGATTCGCCCGATCCTGGATCTGAGGGCCCTGAACCGATGCCTCAGAAAGTACAGATTCAAAATGCTCACGCTCTCATCCCTTTTGCGTCTGATTCACCAGAACGACTGGTTCACCTCAATCGACCTGAGGGACGCATACTTTCATATTCCCGTGTACCCTCCACACAGGAAATTTCTGAGGTTTGCCTTTCAGGGAGTGTGTTACGAATACACCGTGCTCCCATTCGGCCTCTCGCTGAGCCCGAGGGTGTTTGTCAGGTGTACGGAGGCGGCGATCGCCCCTCTGAGAGGGAGGGGCATTCGACTGGCCACATATTTAGACGACTGGCTCCTGCTGGCACGGTCCAGAGAGGAGGCAGCGTCAAACACGCTGGTTGTGATCCGTCACTTGTGTGGTCTGGGTTTCAGAATAAACTGGCAGAAAAGCGCTTTACTCCCCTCCCAGAAAATAACCTTTCTAGGTCTGAATCTGGACTCAGGGGCGTTCACGGCCCGTCTCTCGACACCGCGCGTGGACGCGCTCTCGCTCTGCCTGGCGCGCTTCCGCCTACACAGTTCGGTGCGGTTTGCGTTATGCCTCAGGCTGTTGGGTCTCATGGCGTCGGCTATTTCAGTGGTACCACTCGGCCGTCTACACATGAGAGATTTTCAACGCTGGGTGGCTTCTCTGGGTCTCTCTCCAGTGCGCCACAGAGCGCGCAGGGTGACGGTCTCTGCAGCGTGCGTCGCGGCGCTCCGCTGTTGGCGTCACCCCTCCCTCTTGGCACAAGGGGTGCCTTTGGGGTTGGTTCTCGTGAGGAAAGTGGTCACGACAGATGCGAGCCTGTCAGGTTGGGGGGGGCTCCTGGAGGGTCGCTCTGTCAGGGGTGTGTGGAGCAGAGAGCTCTGGGGGACACACATAAATTATCTGGAACTCCTCGCGGTCTTTCTGGCCCTGAGGCGCTTCCTGCCTTTTCTGTCCGGCCATCATGTCCTAGTGAGAACAGACAACACCACGACTGTGGCATATATAAACCGCCAGGGGGGGCTGCGCTCCATGCGGTTACACACACTGGCACGCAGACTGATCCTATGGTGCAGCAGGCATCTCCTCTCAATCAGAGCCACCCACGTCCCGGGTGTTCTGAATCGGGGGGCGGATCTGTTGTCCAGAGGGACACCCCTGTACGGGGATTGGAGCCTGCATCCAGCAGTGGTGGAACAGATTTGGATCCGGTTCGGCACAGCCGTAGTGGATCTTTTTGCCTCCAAGGAGAATGCTCAGTGTCCTCTGTTCTTCTCCCTGCGCGACCGAGACGCTCCACTCGGCGTGGACGCGCTGGCGCACGACTGGCCACGGGGTCTGCTTTACGCTTTTCCCCCAGTGGCCCTGATACCATCCACCTTGCTGAGGGTACGAACCCAGCGCCACACTCTCATTCTGGTGGCCCCATACTGGCCAGCCATGCATTGGGTGGCGGACATTTTCCAGCTCCTGGAGGGCCAACCTTGGAAACTGCCGCTTCGCAGGGACCTGGTGTCCCAAGCGGGAGGCTCGATCTTCCACCCGCATCCAGAACGGCTGGCCCTGTGGGCCTGGCCCCTGAGGGGTGCGGACTAGTGTCAGCAGAGCTGCCCCAGGCAGTCATTCGAACCATTCAGAATGCTAGGGCCCCCTCCACTAGGACCCTATATGACTGTAAATGGAGGGTGTTTGAAGCCTGGTGTCAGGGCAGGGAGGTCTCACCCTTCCAATGCCCGGTGAATGTCATTCTGTCTTTCCTGCAAGACTTGTTGGATGGGAAGAAGGCTTTCTCCACCATTAAAGTGTACCTAGCAGCCATTTCCGCCCGACACTTGGGTTTTGGTAAGAAATTGGCAGGTCAACACCCCCTGGTGTGTAGCTTCATGAAGGGCGCGCGCAGGCTTCTCCCTGTGTCTCGACCCCTGGTGCCCTCATGGGATCTGTCCTTGGTGCTGTCAGCCCTCTCCGGGCCTCCATTTGAACCTATGGACGGCCTGGACCTTAAGATCCTGTCTCTTAAGGTGGTGCTACTCCTGGCTTTGGTATCTGCAAAGCGAGTTAGTGACTTACAGGCTCTCTCTGTGCACCCATCCTGCACCCAGTTTGCACCAGGTGACATGAAGGTGTCCTTGAAGCCCAACCCTGCCTTTGTGCCTAAGGTGGTGGGCTCCTTTTCTCCTATTATCCTCACAGCTTTCTACCCACCGCCCTTCTCCTCTCCTGAGGAGGAGCGGTGGCACAAGCTGTGTCCGATTCGCGCGCTCAAGGAGTGTGAATCGGACAAAGAACCTTCGCAGGGGGGACCAGCTTTTTGTGTCATGGGGTGGGCCTCGTAAGGGGAAACCCATCACAAAGCAGAGGCTTTCCCACTGGATTGTGGAGGCTATTTCTATGGCTTACTCCTGTCAGGGCATTCAGGCACCTGTTGGGCTCAGGGCCCATTCTACTAGGGGCCTGTCTGCTTCTTGGGCCCTTTTTCGGGGGCTGTCAATCCAGGAGATTTGTGCTGCAGCAAGTTGGGCTTCTCCACTTGCATTTGCATGCTTCTATAAGCTTGATGTTTCGGTCCCTGCAATGACTCACACGATTCTGAGTGTGGGGTCTTTGGCGGGCCAAGACGTATCCCTGTAGGTTGGTGATCGCTGGATAAGCTGTCTGGCAATACGGGAGTCTCCATATCCCATAGTGAGACATCGAAACGAATGTTAAGAAAGAGAACTTTAGGTTACTGTCGTAACCCCGGTTCTCTGAGTAACATGAGTGAGATGTCTCACCAGACAACCCTTCTTGCTGGGCGAAGCGAGAAGAGGTGTTTATCTTGAATAGTGCGTGCGTTGGGACGCTTGCTACTTATAGTAGCATGGGGACGCGTACGTCACGGTCACTGGCCAATCAGGATTGGCGTATTGAGATAAGTGCTTCTGAGGAATCCGCGGAGGGGCGTATCCCATAGTGAGACATCTCACTCATGTTACTCAGAGAACCGGGGTTACGACAGTAACCTAAAGTTCTCGTTAAGAGAAAAACGGCACAAACCCATAACTATGTTCCTCATTCAAAAAAGGACAACTCCGCGGAGAAAAATATACAGACAAGCTGTGTCCAGGTGAATATAACGCGGCATAGTTGTACACTTTCAATTTTTAAATACAGGAGAAATTCAGAAAAAGTCATTTTTTTACTATTAAAAGGCTGTTTTACTATCTAACGCTGTAAAACGCCTCACAACACATTTTTATCATGTTTCTTAAACAGTATTACACAAAATAAACATTTTTCACATTTCTCTGGCTAATTTAAACACTCCCGACTCAAAGTAAAAACCTCATGAGCTTCTTACTTAGAGCTTTTTAATAGTAAAAATGTTTTACTTTTTTTCTGAATATCTCCTGTTGCGGGCTATTTTGTAGAACGTAACCCTCAAAATAAATGATCACTGTATATTGTTAATTAATTCAAATAATATAATATTGATTTAGTGTTGTAGTGTGTGTGCTGCTTTATTTTATATGTGTACTTATTTCAGTCTATTTGTGTTTCTTATGCAGAAAAAAACAAGCAACGATGGACAACTACATGGGGAAGAAGACACTCACCCCCCAGCAATTCATACCACTTACAAACTCTATTCTAAACATGCTGGTAAAAGACATGAGGCCACTATCCATGGTGGAAGGAGCAGGCTTCCAGCTAATGCTAAAAATTATTCTGGACTGATATTTTGCACTGTTTAGCTCATTTTATACTGCTGACTGTGTTCATGTGCAATAAAATAGATTGCAGTCAACTGCACAATTCTCTTATGTTTTTTTGTTCTTAACTGAAATGCATCCATCACTTGTATAGGTTAAATAGCTAAACAATAACAAACCGATTAATCGATTAATCGAAAAAATAATCGACAGATTAATCGATTATGAAAATAATCGTTAGTTGCAGCCCTAGACCACCCAGCTGGTTATGAGAGAGCATTTTAGTAGCCAGCATGTGGATTTGATTAGTATAGAGCTCCGGACTCCACGTGACTCTCAGTTAGTAGACGCCATATTGGCAGGCAAAAAAGGTAAATAAACACGGATCGTAAACATGAACATGAACGGGATCGGCTTGGATTTTACTTCGTCGGAGTTTACTTCACACTTTAAAACCAAAGAAATTGTTTTATATAGTCAGAAATTAAATAGACTAAACATCTCCGACCCTTACCGTGCCCCTGGGATACTTTTTAAAAACGCCAGAAGCTGTCGGAGCGGACTTCTTACCGGACCTGGCCAGGGAACCCCTTGGGATTTCCCCGGAGGAGCTGACCCAAGTGGTTGGGGAGAGGGAAGTCTGGGCCTCTTGACGCTACTGCCCCCGCAACCCGACTCCGGATAAGCGGATAAAAATGGATGGATGGATGGACAAATAACAGATTTACATGTAAGAAGTTTAAATAGAGTGCTGTGCTGTTTGAATGTATAAACTGAACACCAAGAGAAATCACTAGTCTGATTTGTTTCCGTGAATAAAATAAATATGTCAGGCAGGAGCGTCTCAGGATCTGTCTGAGATCTGTCTCGGTGAGACAGATAATAGCAATCCAAAGTGCTTTTTATGTGTGATCTGACAATTGATCAACCATTGCTTAAAAATTAAATACAGCTTAGCCGTTAATTGCTGTGATCATAAAACACGTAAACGGCAGCACGCAGAAATCTCGAGGCAACGTTTTACGTGATGTTTACTTGCTGCTATGAGTAATAAGACAGAAAAAGCCACGCCAAAATAAGTTTAGGAAGCCCACTAAGAATCGTAATAAAAGCATTTAAAATAAATACCACACACAGTTGAGGAAACGTTGGTTTAAGTACCTGATATGAAGTGGTCGCTGCATAAGCGAAAACCTTTACTCTCGGGGTCCCACAGTTTCATTTTAGCCCGGTCACTAGTGCGTTTTATTACAATGATCCAACGTTTGCGGCGCTCCGGATCTTGGGAATCCTGTAGATGGCTCATTCCTTATGCCGTCCGTGTCTGTTCTGCATCCTGGGGCACAACAGGAATCTACCATATTTCCCGTTTGATTGAATTTTCTGACAATAGCAAATAGTCCAGCTGCGGGCTTCTGCATGCCAATATGGCGCCGTTTCGATTTGAACTGTTGCATGCCGGGAGAAGTGATGTCAACTCCCAGAGCTCTATACATAATCTTGGCAGCTTGTCATGGTTTGGGGCAAGAGTCTAACCCAAGACATGCAGAATCAGTACAGGACAATGGTTGAAGGAAAAATAACAATCTTTTATTAAAGGAGAACCTTAACTAAGGGCGCACTGGAAGTCCAGCGGGTGAAGGAATGGGAAGGCAGCGTCTAGAGGGGTGAACAACAGGTGAGTCCTGGGAGATGTAGTCCAGAAGGGGAATAATGAGTGGGGACTTACGGAGGTGGAGGATAGGTGAGTAAGGGGAGGTAGTGAGCCGGGGGTTTGTCCAAGAGGGAGGTTCGGAGCTGGAGAGGGAGCCGGTCCGGACGGGTGGATGGCTGAATGAAGAAGAGGAGTCGGTGTGGAGTCCTATGGATTCAGCGTGGGTTATCCTGATTCGAAGCAAGACCTGAGCTAGGTTGTTCAAAAACATCCAAGAGTTATGAGAGTTCCAAAAAGTCACACAATACACTAGGAGACCTAGAGACATGTACAAGTGGCTAGAAACTACCAGTAAGTAGCAATCATCCGGCGTCGAGTAGTGTTCACCATCCTCAAGTATCCAACTCGCTGATTAGCTGACGAGATGCAGCTGCCGCTCCCTCTCCTGCAAACAGAACACTCAGAGATGGGGAAGATGGGAAGAGTACTCACCCCGGCTCATGACACAGCTTATACACTTCTTAAAGCAGTTTAAATAGGCCAAAACATATATATTATATAACAACATGCAGGGATCCAGTTAATTTGCCTATCTTTTTTTTTATTAATTAATTAATTTATTTATTTTTTGTGTGTGTGTCCTGAGTCCAGAGTCTGCTCCTCGACCTGCAAAAAGAGAAAAACAAACCCCCCTCCCCCCAAGAGCAAGCTATCACTGCGTCAACCTGATGAGGAAATATAAAATCAACATTGTTTTGCTGAACAACCACACGATAATAAATCACAGTGCATTAAGTGCCAACCACAGCCTTAAGACGTGTTGAAAATGCCCAAGTCCATACTTATGAGAGCACCATGCGAGCACCTGTGTGTGTACATGCGCTTGTATATGTTAGGTTTCTCTATAGGAGCGTCCAATAGAGAGTGTGAGGGGCCACAGATCTGCCTCCCAAAGATGTGTAGGAGATGGAGGGAGCTCCAAGTCCCAGAGATCCAGGAGCTGTCACCCCAGGGAGACTGTAACCAGAAAAGCCCTAGCCCCCTCTCGAGAGGAGCAGAGGATTGCCCCGGGGGGCCACAACCAGCAGCGTCCCAGGAGGTATCAGCGGCAAGCCGACAGGTCCACCCGCAGCCTCCCACCCCCAAGCCGGCCGAGCCCGGAACCCAGCGACCTGGAACCCAGGGGCGACCCGCCCCGCCGGGGACCCAACAGAGCCCAGGGACCCAGATCCCACCAGGCAGCCACCGGGATCGATCAGGCTGGTTTGTCCATCTTAACAAACTAATATGCAAAAGGCATCATGGCTATAAACAAAGGATCTGTGAAGCTAAACTGGCCAATGTAACATGGAAAGGAGAAGAACTGATTGAATATCTGTTCAAACTTGTCCCAGCTATTTCATTTGAAGTTTGTTGTTGAATATTATTCAAAATCATATTAACCAGTTTGTATTTTTATATATTATGAAACATGTAACAGGTATTGCTACTTTAAGATAAGTTTGCCTTATAAATGACAAATTAATATTTAAAGATGGACACAACATTTTTATGAACATTTATTAATGCGTAAAGGTACAATAAGTAAGAATTCTACAGTGAAATAATCACAAAGCAGTCTAATGTCTCAATCATGGAGGGAAGGTTACATTGGAACAGATTTCCTTTTCCGCCGTTTGGGAGGGTGACTGGTGAAAGCAGCAGCGTTTTGGAATGAACCTAAGCTAGTAAATAGGAGCGACCTATAAGTTATTTCTTGTAACCCTAAGAAGCAACGACATCTCTTTGTTGTACTAACTTGTTTTAATATCTGGTAGAGAAGGCTCAAAGCTAACGTTGAGCTAACAATGATAAAGATGAATTAGAAGTTAATAGTCAGTTTCAGGTTGAGATCTGGTGACTGTGGGGGCCGTTGTAGTACAGTGAACACATTGTCATGTTCAAGAAACCAATGTGAAATGATTGGAGCTTCATGACATGGTGCATTATCCTGCTGGAAGTAGCCATCAGAGGATGGGTACATGGTGGTCATGAAGGGATGGACATGGTCAGAAACAATGCTCAAGTAGCCCGTGGCATTTAAACCATGCCCATTTGGCACTAAGGGGCCTAAAGTGTGTTAACACTGTGTTAACAAGGCATGATGGATTATGGCGTCAGACCCGTGCCACAACCCGTGCACGCGGATTGGGTCCACATCGCGCGTGTGAACGGGACTCGCGAGTGAAAATATACATAGCGAGAGGTCATTTGTGCACTGAGGGAGCAAACTGTGTCTGTGAGCGCACAAATGGTAAAAATGGTAAATGGCCTGTATTTGATATAGCGCCTTCTAGAGTCCTGGAACCCCCCAAGGCGCTTTACAACACAATCAGTCATTCACCCATTCACACACTGGTGGGGATGAGCTACAATGTAGCCACAGCTGCCCTGGGGCGCACTGACAGAGGCGAGGCTGCCGAGCACTGGCGCCACCGGTCCCTCCGACCACCACCAGCAGGCAACGTGGGTTAAGTGTCTTGCCCAAGGACACAACGACAGCGACAGACTGAGCGGGTGTCGAACCTGCGACCTTCCGATTGCGAGGCGAGCACTTAACTCCTGTGCCACCGTCGCCCCAGATGTGTCCAGACAAGGATGTGCACAAGTGACAAACCTGCGTGCGCGCGTTGCCAACGAGCACATGGCAGAGGAAAACGTGCGCGCTCGGCAGTGCTGCTACCTGATAGGTTATAATGAAAAAAGGAAACGTTTTTATCGAAGATTTATAGACCCATTATTTTTCCTATCGCACCACATGTCTGTTGCTAGATATATTGAACTATTGAATGTAGTGAAATATAGATCGTATATTTAGACACTGTAATTAGATCTAGATATTATAATCAGAAGTGGTTGTTTTTATCATCAGGGAGTTTACTTAAACACTTTGTATTGACTGAGAGACAAGAAAAGAGAGAGTTGGGATCGTTTAAGAATCTTTAATTTCTATAATTATAAATTCTTACAATCTACCAGGACTATCTCTGTGATGGATGCATATGGATTTGAATGTTATAGTGTTGGTGTGTGGGTGTGTGTGTTGTTCAGAATCTCTAGGCTGCCGTAGGAGGATCTGGTTGTCTGATGTTATGACTACGGACCACGAGGCTTCAGAAGCTTATGACATGAGCCGCCATCTTGTGCCGTGACTACGTACCTATGGAGTCTCCCGCGGTCAGATCAGGAGTGTCAGGTCCTAGAACCCCCTTGGAGGCTGGGCTGATGAAACAGTGGTGCAGCACAACAAACCCGTCTACGGATAGCTCCGGCAGTAGCAGCAGATCTTGGCGGGTTCAGCTCTTATTGTGAAGGAACCGTCGTCTTGTTGTTCAAACGACAGAAATTTCCAGCTTGACAGTTCTCAGCTTAAAGTAGAAAGTGCATCTGGCCAGGCTGCACCTCTCTTTTGCGGTGATGGATCGAGAGCTGGTTGAAAACTACGTTGAGTCTATGATGTAACTCCTTTGGAACTCAGATCGAACAGAGCTGGGGTTAAAATGGAACTGAGGATAAAATGGCGTTGCCTTGTTTTATATCCCCCAATTGTTTATAAATCTTAGTAAACCGGATTGGACAACTTCATTAAACAACCCAAAATCTGCCCTACGACAGACGAAAGTTCTGATTGGCTGAGAACAATGTGTCATGCGTTTCCATGTTAATGTAGATCAGTCTGTCTGGTGCAGTCCTGTTTATTCATTAAGCACATAACTCATGACATCTTTATTTCACAGATCATTCACCTGATTATTATTGATCAACATATGTTTCGATTAGCTTTATCACAAATAAAGTACTTTGATTAATTAAAAGCGTTCTTCTTTTCTCCTTCTGTCTTTTCTCCTGGAATGTAAACATTCTAAAACCAGCACCCGACCTTGGCGATTCCTGCACGTTTTTACTGTGTAGAGGGGCAGCTGTTAAGGGCAGACAATTAGAATATTCATAACGCTACATGAATTATTGTCCAGCCTTATTTCTAACTCAGCATCAGTCTAGGTATTTCCTAGCACACGACCTATAATTGACATCTGTACGTAAGAGGATGTCTAACGTTATTGGCTAAAGCTTGCATGGGACTCTACAAGAAGGGGTGTCTAGCTAAAATATCTGACGTATTGTTTACATTTTATCACAAATCATCGTAAGACTATCACTTTTACACATTTCATTATATGAATGAAATGTGACATTTTTGGGCCAATACCGATATCCGATACTAACATCACTTATGCCCGATAACCGATATTTGCCGATACCGATATTCTGACATTAATGCTTCTAAAATCAGCAGATTTTGTATAGAATGAAAATGATTAAAGCTGAAATTACATTATTATGTACACATAACACACACATTTACGGTTCTGAGATGATTTCATTCACTGTTCACATGACTAAACAATCACACATCACCCCCTCACCCTCTGAAACAGGCAAACAAATGGAGACGAGATGGAAAAAATTTAGATTGTTAATATCGGCTCAGTTTTGTTTATCGAACCGATACCGATACGTTAAAAAATTACTAACATCGGCCGATACTGATATTGATGCTGAGATATTGTCCATCCTTGGAAAAAAAATGCTAAATTCCTGAAAGGGGGAAAACTGCATTACTACTTTATTAAGGTGTGTGTGTGTTGGGAAAACTTTTTAAAAGAACTTCCATCCATGTTCCTGTGATTTAGATTGTTGTAAACGAGTGTGAGAAGGTTTTTCTTTGTGGAGAAACTTCCTTCTTCCCTTTGGGCTGCTTGCAAAAGCCCGTCTTTAAACACTAATTACAGAAGAGGAAGATACTTCTTGTCACACCCAAATTGACTGTGTCTAGATGAGATCTGAGATGTAGGAAAGCATTTCTAAAAGTGTGTGTGGGCTTGTGTAAACAGCCACATATGACTCTACTGAGGATAGAAACAACACACACACACTGCTGAGGATCTGGCTGAGACATGAGGTAGACTTGATGTCGAAGCACCCTGTGTTTGCCACTTCTCTCCTCTAATCTGCTCGCTCCTATAAAAGCTGCTTATTAAAGAGCGTGGAACCGATGTGTCGGCTGGATTTTTACATTCACCTTTTATAGAAAGCTGTGCAGAGTGACACATTTTCACAAAATCCTCAAGCATTCAGCTAGAGCCTTCCAACAACTACAGAAAACTTTAAACTTTTATCATGCAGGATGCCTTTATAATCGTCAGGATTGAATTTAGTTGTATAAATATTAACAGAAGTCAGATTGTGTTGATTTTTTGCATTAAAGGTACAAATGACCCCACCTACAGTAACTATGTGAGCCAGGACGGTTGATGGGAGGGCAGAGCTGGTGTGGACTTAGACGTCAGAACGTTGGAGCTGGTTTCCTGTCATTGTTGTCAGCAGGAGATTCTCCCACCTCCTTCGCCTCGGCCCCTTTCTGACCCAAAGTGTAAGGACAGACTCTGATGGGGCGAATCAGCCTCAGTGTCTCTCTATTGCATGAGAAATGATAAAAGGCGTTTGGCTATTAAGAGTATTGTTCCAACCACTTGCTCTCAGTTGTGGTTTTAAGTCAACAGTTTGCTCAGCTGATGTATTTATATCTGGTTACAACCAGAGCCACTGTGTCTTGTTCCGTGGCTGGTGCAGAGACGAGCCTCCTGCCTGACATGATTCATCCCGACCAGCCCGCTCTGACGTTCGGACATGCGCTGCGTTTATACTTTATGTGGGCGTTATTGCATTTGAGCAGGTGCAGTTATCAGCGCGGCTTTGTTTGCAGCAGCTCAGGTTTTAAAGCACTTCACTCTGTCAACATAAAGATGTGAGGAATCATAAATGATACATGCTTTCTTTTGCATGTTTGTAGAATTGCAAGCTTAAAGCAAAACACGGAATCATTTTCATAGAGGTTAAAAGGAGTTCATAGGTTGTTTCAACGTAATAACTAAAATTCAAAATTGGTTAATTTAACGTCCATCGTGTTTTTTGACCACTTAAAATAAACATTAAAGGAGAAAAAATAAAAGATGCACCGAGTAATCATCTAGTGACTGGAATGAACTTAAATGTCAGTCTAGTACTACTCTGTTAAAAAGTAGCTAGAGCTTTATTACCGTGAGCTATTTTGGAAATCAAACACTTGAAGATGTGATTATATGTTCAGAAGGGCTAAATAAGAGATTGTGCTGTATGCCATTTATAGTGAGGCTCAGTTCCACTGCTACAAATGTTTATTATTCATTAAGAAATGATGGCATGTTTCCCATTTGGATGGTAATGAATATTTATACTATATATTTATAAAAGCTGATGCTATAAGATTGTGTTTCCAAATGCTTATAAGAATTAATAGCCAGTTAACTGGAAACCAACCAGCACTCCTCAACCCACACCAAACATACAAACCCATACATTTGCCCCTGCTCTATAAATAATAACGCTATTTTTGTCTACTCTTTTTTTTTGTATAATTCTGACGCACAACTAAAGTCCCACACCCGTTACGTTTATGAACAAGAAGTAAAGAGAGAGTGGGATGCCAGCTAAAATGTCCGTCAGACTCAGAACTTGTTGCGTGGACCGCCTGGTTCAGGTCCTACCTGGTGTGCCGGACCTTTTGTGTGCATCTTAGTGTCCTCCTCCACCTATCTCTCATGTGGTGTTCCACAAGGCTTGGTTTTGGGCCGTCTTATTTTCTCTATATTTGCTACTACTTGGCTTCACCCTCAGGAAACATGGCATTCCTTTTCACTGTTATGTTGATGACTGCCAAATTTATGTTCCCCTTAAGAAAGATTCACATTCTATTGCATCATTACTCATGTGTCTTGATGACATTAAGGCTTGGACAGCAGTAAACTTTCTAAAACTAAATGATGAGAAAACAGAGGTAATGATTTTTGGCTGTTCTAGCAGCTCTACTGAGCTCCCCAGTGTTGATCTAGGTAATCTGGCCCAGAACAAGCAGCTCATCACAAACCTGGATGTAAAAGTAGATTCTGACCTTAAATTTGACACCCAGATCACATCAGTGGTTACATCCAGCTGTTTTTCAGCTGAGGCAACTTGCTGAAATAAACCCATTCTTTCCAAGTAGCTTTTTGAAACAGTAATTCACGCTTTTGTCACCACTCATCTGGACTATTGCAATGCACTGTATGCAGGGGTCAGAGCATCCTCTTGCCGACTCCAGCGGGTGCAAAATGCTGCCGCACGTTTCTTAACCAGAACTCGGAAATAGGAGCACATAAACTCGGTTTTAGCCTCACTGCACTGGTTTTCCATTTCTTTTAGGATTGATTTTAAAATTCTTTTATTTGCTTTTAAGGCCCTCTATGACCTTGCCCCGTCCTACCTCTCTGAGCTGCTACTGCCTTATGCCCTCTCGTTCCCTCAGGTCAGCTGATCAGCTGCTCCTGAGTGTTCCAGGGACTCAGCGTAAGCTTAGAGGAGACTTTTGCGGTAGCAGCTCCTAAGCTGTGGAATAACCTGCCTGTGGGCGTCAGACAAGCCTCGTCTGTAGTGGAGTTTAAATCGCTTTTAAAAACTCATCTCTTTGCTTTGGCTTTCAACACCGTGTAAAGATGTTGATTTTATTTGTTTTTATCTCTTTTCTTTAGTTATTTTATCTGGTTTAATATATTTTATGAAAAGGCTGTTTTTATGTTCTGTGTGTTGGTGTGGTTTTATTCTCATTTATGTTATTTATGTGTTTGTTTCTGTTTACCCTATTTACAGTGTAGCACTTTGCTGGGTGTTTAAAAGTGCTTTATAAATAAAGTTGGATTAGATTGGATTGGAAATACACGGCGCTGCTTGCGTGCTTATAAGCACATTCTGGGGGCCACGGTTTTTAAAAAACCCTTTGGTTTCCTTTAGTGATGCACAGATATGAAATCTTTGGTCCGATACAGGTATCCGATATTAAAATCACTGTTGTGGCCGATAACCGATATTTGCCGATACCGATATTCTGACATTAATGCTTCTAAAATCAGCAGATTTTGTATGGAATGAAAATCATTAAAGCTGAATTTACGTTATTATGTACACACAACACACACATTTACGGTTCTGAGATGATTACAATCACTGTCGCATGGCTAAACAATTACACATCAACCCCCCTCACCCTCTGAAACAGGCAAAAAAAATGGAGACGAGATGGAAAAAATATCGGTTGTTGATATCGGCCTGGTTTTATTTATCAAACCGATACTGATATGTTAAAAAAATGACTAACATTAGCCGATACCGATATTGATGCCGATTTATTGTCCATCCCTAGTTTCCTTACATTGAACTAGGGATGGACAATATCTCGGCATCAATATCGGTATCGGCCGGTTTACTGTGTACATCCGGGGAACCTACTATTACCATGAATGGCATTTTATTAACCCTTGACTCTGGTTCTAATGTATTGCTGGTATTGTTGGACCTATCTGCTGCTTTCGACACGGTTGACTATTCTACTGACTCGGCTGAACCAGCTGGTTGGCATCCAGGGGACGGCCTTAGAATGGTTTAGGTTCTACTTCCCTGATCGCAGCTTTAATGTTATGATGGGTAGTGCTGCCTCCCCCTCTGCATCTTTGACTTGTGGTGTACCTCAGGGCTCTATTCTTGGACCCCTTTTATTTAATTTATATATTTTGCCCCTGGGTGATATTTAAAAAAACACACCACGTTGACTACCATTTATATGCAGACGATTGCCAATTATATGCCTCTGTGAAGCCTCTGGCTCATTCAAAGGCAGTTCGAAATCTGGGTGTTGTGATTGATGAACACCTAACCTTTAAAGATCATGTTACCTCTGTTGCTCGTTCATGCCGCTTTATGCTGTATAACATACGAAAGATCAGACCATACCTAACACAACATGCCACCCAGCTCCTGGTGCAATCTACTGTCATCTCCTGCCTCGATTACTGCAATGCCCTTCTAACTGGTCTTCCAGGCTGTACTGTGAGACCTCTTCAAATGGTCCAGAACACAGCGGCGCGCCTGGTCTTCAATCAGCCAAAAAGAGCACACGTCACCCCTCTGTTCATTGAGCTCCACTGGCTACCGCTAGCAGCACGCATCAAATTCAAATTGCTAACACTAGCATACAAAGTCCGAGATGGTACGGCTCCCATCTACCTGAATCCTCTTGCAAAGGCTTACGTGTCGGCCCGGCCGCTCCGGTCATCACAGGTTCGTCGGCTAGCAGTGCCAACACCACGCTCAGGACAATCCAGACTCTTCTCATGCATCGTTCCACAAATGTGGAATGACCTACCAAGCACTACCAGAACAGGGGCTTCCTTTTCAATTTTCAAGAAACTCCTGAAGACCCTGCTCTTCAGAGAGCATCTTCTAAACTAGCACCCTCCCTGCACCCGTCCCCCCCTTTACCATCGACTCCTTTGTTCCCTCCTCTCCATGATTGATGTCAAGTTGTTGTTATTGTTGTTGTTAGCCTCAAGGGCAACATGCCGATTATCACTTGTAAGTCACTTTGGACAAAAGCGTCTGCTAAATACATAAACATAAACATAATGACTCCTTACAGCCCTTGTTGAATGCCTCAGTGATGTGAAGAGCTGGCTGTCTGAAAACTTTCTCCTGCTGAATGATGCCAAGACAGAGGCCATCATTTTCAGCCCTAAGACTTCTCCAAGCCCCCAACTGACCCTTCCTTTTATTTCAAGTGGGTTGAAAACCCGTGTCACAAACTTAGGGGTCGTGATGGATGCCAACCTAAAAATGGACATTCATGTCAACCAGGTAGTCAAGACCTGTTTTTACCACCTGAGGCGTCTCTCTAAAGTTAAGCCCATTTTAAAAAGGCTTCATCTCCGTTCAGTTGTCCATGCCTTCATTACTTCACGTCTCAACTACTTTAACTCAGTGCTATATGGTATCTCCTCCTCCACTCTCGCGCGCCTTCAGCTAATGCAGAACACAGTAGCCCGATTCTTGACTGGCACCAGGCAATGAGAACGCATCACACTGGTCTTGGCAAATCTCCATTGGCTTCTCATCTAGCTCCGAATAGAGTTTAAGATCCTGGTTTTTGTGTTCAAGTCCCTCAATAACTTAGCACCTGGCTACTTGTCTGAGTTCATTCACCCTTATGTCCCTACGCGGAGCACCTTCTTCATGTCCCTGGCTCCCGCTGTAAGTCCCGCGGGGAGCGCGCTTTTTCAGTTTGTGCACCGAAGCTCTGGAACCACTTGCCCCTCCGGATCAGACTCTCTTCTTCTCTTTCCCTTTTTAAGTCTTGTTTAAAAACTCACTTTTATTCTCTGGCTTTTAATTCAGTCTAACTTATTCTCTTTTTCATTTTCTTTCCTATTTGTATTACTCGATTTTAATGGATTTAGTTTTTATTTTTGATTGTTTTTATTATGTGTTTTGTTTAGCACTTTGGTCGGCTCTCATGCCGTGTTTAAATGTGCTATACAAATAAATTTGGTATGGTATGGTATGAATGACTAAGAACCATGCTCATCATGTCTTTAAGGTGTTTCAAAATAAAAGCAGAGGAAGCACAAAATGTACGAGAGGCTACTAAACGGTTGGTCCTTGTATCATAATTTTGTGACGTTTTTGTGTTTTCAGATGTGTAAATGTGATTAGAATAAGTTTTACAAAAAATAATGGAAATCCGAATTGGCCTAGAAAACTCAGATTGGTGTATTTCTTGTGAAAAAAGCCACCTACTCATCTGTTTTCATAACCAAAAACTGGCATTTGAAATACTTAGCAAACACTCGTTTAGAGCAGCTAATGGGTGGGAGTCAGGGAAACTCTTGAGTGTTGCTCCAGGCAAGAATATGTTTAGGGAGATGTATTATAATATCCTTTAGTGTTTCTTTAACATCAGGTGAAAGAACAGAGGAGAAATAAAACCAAATGCTGAAAGAAATGTTAAAAAAAATCTGCTTCATAATGTGTGTTGACCTTTTCAAAAATGTTCTAGGATGTTTTCTTTTTACACAACACACAGCAGAGCAATGGCAGGAAATGAGAGGAGGAAGACTCAAGGGTAGGGCAACAAAGATCCCTCCACTGGCCCTAGGTTATGAGTCGGTATTTTTAACCTTCAGGCCCCCAGAGCCACTCACTTTTATCCTTTTCTTCACATTTTATTTAAATGTCAAACATTAATGAGAGCCCAGCAATGTCTCTGGTAAAAGCTAAATTCTGAAAACAGTATCAGGCTTTTAATGTATCGTTTTATGTTGTCCGTGGAATTTAGAGCACTTTCTCCCGCTGAAACCTTAGCGACACAAGTCCGAACAACAGAGCCACTGTCCCAACATCCAAGGTCTCTGTGGCCCAGGTCAGAGAGGAGGGACCTGAAGCTTTACTGCGTGGGTGAGCGGGGTTGGTGGTGATTGGGTCCCATGGGAAACTGGACTGAGACTCTACAATGGCACATTCCACGTTCCTACTTCATTTTGCCCAAGGTTCATCACCCCAATCAGACAATGGGCCGGAGCACCACCACACCCGGCCAGGGGCGGAGGGGGAAATAACTCCAGGCTCACACTGAAATAAACTCAGCCTCTTTGGTTCTACGACAGCATGCATGAAGTCACTAAACCAGCATATATACTCTGACACATGTAGACTCAACCAGGTTTCATTTTATTAATGCCATCACAGATGCTTTGTTTTTATTTAAAATGTGAATAAATTGGAAATATTTTATTCAAAGGCTGAAGACATTCTAGTGCTAACTGGGACCCAGCGCTTCTGTAGCACCAGTGGTATTTGAACCCCACCCTGAAACCTCTGACTATAGTCTCTTCCGGACCACGGGTCCCCGAAAGAACGAAAAAAATGAATGCAAGTCAACGGGGCTAAAAACACTATTTTCTAATTCTGCTTGTTTTGTGCCATGGATTTCACATATGATGTCCGTGAGTTTTAAAGACACGTTTTAATACCAAGAACGCGCTTATTTTCGAACAGGGGGAAACAGTATTTTAGGTTTTGTGTGAAAATAAGTCCAGGACTACAAATGCGCTTCACGAAAGTGACGTCATCGAACCAGACATGGAGAAAACTGAGGGAATATGGCTGTAAGTTCAGCAAACATCCCACAGGAGGAAAGAACCACCATAAATCTGGTCATTTAGTAAGTAGCAGCTACATTAGGGGAGAGAAGATTGTGTAGTGACGTCACATATGCGACGTGCCGATTTCTAGTTAGTAGTCATGCTAATTACGAACTTTTACAAGCTAATAAATCTCAAATTACAAAATTGGCGTGGTCGAAACACCCATCATTACTTTTCATTTAAATTGCAGTACAACATATGTGAGATCCAGGGCGTAAGGCAAAGTGGATTAGAAAATAGCGTTTTTAGCCCCGTTGACTAGCGTTCATTTTTTTGTTCTTCCGGCGACCCATAAGGCTTAGGCTCCCTATAGACCAGAATGCCGGTGCTATCTCAACACCCAAAGAAAACGGCATGCAAAGTCGAACAACCACTTTAGTTTTGTTACTTTTAGGTTCATATTCTGACACATCTAATTGGCTAACAGCAGCTTGACTCTACCAACGACTGTCAGCTTTGCAACGTTAATGTTTTATCTCCACAAATAACACAAGCCTGAAGGAGTTCTGCTGGGTGGTGGATTTGCTAATGCCAACTCTACCAGCCGATACACTCTTCTCTTTCCTGGACACTAAATCAACACATCCTCCCCCATGAATTTTAACTTACAGTGTGACGTAGGTCTGTGTGGCTTTTTCTGACCTGGGCGTTTTATATGTTTATATTTATGTATTTAGCAGACGCTTTTGTCCAAAGCGACATACAAGTTATAATCGGCATGTTGCCCTTGAGGCTAACAACTGTTAATGTAGAAAATGACGTTAGAAGACCATTTTCATGTTCAGCCAGAATGTGAAATTCAGATTGACCAATTATATTTCAAAACTAACGGTTTAGTGCTGGTGGGGTCAGTGGTTTTCAGGTTGTTACAGTAAAGCCACAATCACAGATGTAAATGTGTGAAGCGCATCATGTTGCTACTTCTCCTTCTAGATAACAAGGCGCACTTGTTCTGTATTATGAGAACAAACTCTTCAGTGGCACAATGTCTATTTTTGGATATTACACTTCCTTCATCCTGGTCATTAGTCTCATTTCACTTTACTCCACGTTTTGCTTTCAGTGTGTGAGTTGAGGGTGGAACCTGTGTTCCGCTGGACCGGTTCTGTGTTTAGACCTGCAGGGTTGGAGGGTCAACGACAGGAAGACTGGCTGAGGAGATAAAACCTCTTTAGTTTATGATGGAATTGAACCACCAGAAAGCTTTTGCCTAGGGATGGGTACATTTGACATTTGAATCGATTCGGTACTAATTCCCGGTACCTAGGAATTGATACCGGTACTTAACGGTACCAGTTTTCTATACTTTTGAGTGTTTATTATTTTAATTCTCTTTTATAATTATATATTTTTCTCAATATATAACAATATTTGATAAATATCACGATAAATAACATTCAACTGTTTGTATTTTAACATCGTCCGGTCCTTGTAATTTTATAAGCTGATAATTAAACTGAAGCAAACATCTTTACTGTGAACTAAATTTACTGTGTATCTTCATTCCTTTTGCCATCTTTTTTCATTTGATTTTTTCCTACTGGGAAGTTAGAATTTCCGAGGAGAAAGCGAACGCACCATTAGCTGATAACAATGGTAGCAATGGAAGCTAACATATCAAGCTAACGTTATCTTAAACAGTTTATTTAACTGCTGGAGCAGATTAAAACGATGATGCCTCACACTTAAATCATTGTCACTGGTTTCATCTTCACCCAATCACCCGCCGCATTTAGTAAAGTGAAGCCAAACTTTAGAGCACGTTCATGTTCTTCTAGTCGAAATTTCGGAGTTCCGAGGAGAAATCGAACGCACTATTAGCGAAATGGAAGCTAACATATCAAGCTAAAGTTATCTTAAACATTTTATTTACCTACCGGAGCAGATGAGGATGACACTTAGATCGTTGTCGCTGGTTTCATCATCACCCAGTTACCCATCACATTTAGTGAAGTGGACCCAAGCTTTAGCGTGCATTCTTTCTACCATGCTACTCTGTTTACAACTGGCTCGCAGCGAGCGACGACATAACGCTCTTGCGCATGCGCAGCTGTCTTGGCAAGTTCTCGTTATGAAGGACAGGTACCGAAACGAGGCACCATTTGAAATGACGTGAATCGGTGCTCGGTCGGTACTATGGAATTCGGTCGGTACCTTAAAAAGTACCGAATTCGGTACCCATCCCTACTTTTGCCTGACCTTATTCAATCATAAAGTTAAAAACAAAGATTAGGAAAATGTAGAAAAACTACATCTCAACGGAGACATTGTTTTTTGTCTTAAGTTATAATCAGTGGCGGTTTTACCATTAGGCATAGGTTGGCGGCCGCCTGGGGCCCCCTTATGACCGCCGGCACCCCTCTGCTATTGCCACAATTGACTATTCCTTTAAGATGCCGATGCACAAACAGGATTGGTAGTCATTCCACTCCAATCCAGTTGGTGGCAGTAATGCACCAAATTGTTGTTTGCCAAGTGCCATAAGACCACAAATAAGAAGAAGAAGAAGAGAGGAGGTAGCGTACGTAACAAACTCAAAGCGATAGTCAAAACATGAAGCATGACATGGAGTTATCCTAGTGGCTCCAATAAGAGAAAGAAGCAGCTTGCTTTAAAAAAGCTTTTATCTTCACTTCCAAAAGTGACGTTATTTTTCTATGTAAACATCAAAAGGAAGCAGAAAAGGAAAGACAATGGAAAATGTTTAAAGGGAGGAAAACATAGACCAAAATGGAAAATAGAAGAAAAAGAAAGAAAGGCAAAAGCACAGGAGCACTGACAGGAAGAAGAAAGCAGAGCAAATACTGAAGGCACTCAAAGGGAGAGAAAGACAGGAAAAAGGAGGAGGACTAGTAAAAAGTGAAAATAACTCATGTCAGAGGAGGGTAGAGTTTCGCAAATCCAGTTAAAGATAAGATTGTCGAAAATTTAGTGTAAGGGGGCCCCATGTCTGTGTTCGCCTTGGGCCCCCAAATTGCTAAATCCGTCACTGGTTATAATAGTTATGTGGTCGATAAAAAAACGTGATTAAGTTCTTTGCACAAAATCCATCTCACATAGGACGAGTTCAGTAGCTTCCAGAATGAGTCGCTTCAGGGCTCGGTCACTTTAAGGAAATAAGCTTAAGCTGGCCACACCCACCCACCTCTGGTATAAGCTGAGAAGCTGCGATATCCGGGCAAGGCTAGGGGTAGAGCTGCTGCTTCTCCAGCGCAGACAGGTGAGAGGTGGTTCTAAGCTAGATTCCTCGTTTGTGAAATCACAAATGGGACGTTTTGAAACATTTTGTTTTAGGCACGTAATTCCTTAAACCACACAGAAAATGCAAGGATGTTTTTTTCCACACATTTGGAGTGTTTTTAGAGGCTGTAAAGACCACATGGCAGCAGAAAAAGATGTAGAAGGGGAGTTTTGCATAATATGTCTTTTTTAAAGTGATAGATGTCCCTGGTTATATGGACCACTTCATTTGCTCTTATCGACGCTGGCATCCCTGCTGTGATGACTGACACACTTTTCTACTTCCAGTCCTTCCCCCATAAAAGGTTGTTGTAATGGGAACCCTCAGCAGACCTTTTCTTTGGTGTCTTTTAAAGAGCCAGTTTGTCCCATCCTCAGATGGAGTGGGGGGACAGTAGGGTGCTTTGTCCACTCCTCTCCTGTTTGCCTTATAGCTGGTTCAGTGATCCAGCTTGAAATCCAACACCTCCGTCCTCTGAGAAAGTGGTGCAACCCTCACAAAAAATTCTTCTGTGGTTTAAGAAATCAAACATTTACAGAGTCCGACCTTGGGGTTGTTAATCTTTGTCAAAAGCTACATGTGACCATTACAAGGCCCACGAGGCCCACACTTCCCCTTGTCACTGAATAACTGCAGTGCCTGGTGGCATGTCATCTCGGTGGTTATTGTTTACGCTGATCACAGGTCAAGCTCATGAGAGATCTGCCTCCTCGCATCAGAACGAACAGGAGGAGAGAGAAACTGCTTCAGGTGACAAATCTGCTGCGCTCAGAGCTCAGTTGTGTCAAGCCGTAGCTGATGATCTGCAGAAAAGCACGAGTTCACTGCCTGTCAGCTGTTTGGATATGGGAGGAACTGCTGACAGATACCAGTTGTGTTATGATCTCTAAAAATTTACTTTTCCTCAATTTAGTTACAAACTTACAATTAGACTAATGGATGTGTGCATTCTCCTTTATTTAACATATCAAACTGCTGGCAAGATAATAAGAAAAAGTGAAGAGCAGAGCAAGCTGAGTGGAAAACACACACACACACCACACACACACACACACACACACACACACACACACACACACACACACACACAGAGAGAGAGAGATTGCGCCCTTCTTGCCAAAGCCTGAATTGCTCACAGCTCCAGCTCGCTTCCATATATCAGCATGACAAGCTGGCAGAGCCTAAATGTGAGTTGGCTGAGTCTGAGGTGGATGAATATGATGGATAATGTTAATATGAAGGTTGTTAAATTGGTCAGTCTGGCTTTGGATCACTTGTTTGGCTACAAAACAATGTGGAATCTGACCACCTGTTGAAATGGCGTTTTAGTCACTAATGTTTGACTCCTTCGCTTTGATCCAGACTGAGCTCTTTTACCAGTTAAAGGCCAAAATAGGATTATCGTAAGTGCGCTATGATGGAATTAAAGCCATTTTTGTCAAATTTTGAAAATAATGTTACACATAATATCACACAACATGGCATGCTCTCTAACAACCTGTTAGCACTCAGAGTGTATTAGTGACCACAATATGCTGGTGAAGGTTCGCAGTCATCCAGGTCATGGTAATCCAAAGGGGTTCAAATGAAGACGACTGGACTTCTTTGGTTTTTTGAAGACGTTTCACTTCTTATCTGAGGAGCTTTGTCAATTCTGACTGGAATATCCTGGCCACGCTGGTCGGAAAAACCCAGCATCACATACAGCATTCGGTGCATTTGGCAAGGAATGTTCAATATCTCAAACTGGCTCCAGGTGAAACCATTGTCTCTTTTGATGTCACTTCACTCTTCACATGTATACCCATAGTTGAAGCAGTGGAAGAGGTTAGGAAATGGCTGGAACAAGATCTGTACCCTCCTGGACCTTTGCCTTTCCACCATCTATTTCAACGACAAGTTTTACCAGCAGAAACATTAATGTGCCACATCAACTCCTACAATGGAACAACACCAAGCCACTGGTTCAGGTACGCGAAGGCTTCACCAGGCACATTAATGCCATGAATAAGAACATCACGTTTACCAGGGAGGATGCCTACAAGAACAGATTTCCCTTCTTGGATTGTGCAATGCAAATGGAACAGGATATAAGTCTAAGCATTGAAGTCTACAGGAAACTGACCCACACAGACCAGTACTTGCATTTCGACTCACATCACCCACTGGAACACAAAATGTCAGTTTTCAGGACTTTACACCATCGGGCTGAGAATATTCCCCCAAGGAAAACAAAAGGCAGAGAAACACATCAAAAAGCTCTACAAAACTACAGATACCCTTACTGGGCCTTTGTGAAGTCAACACAAAAGTCTGGGGAAAAATCCACAGCAAAGAAAAGGACAACAGGCTCAAAGGCGTCATCATCCCATACATGGCAGGAGTCTCAGAGAAACTAAGAAGAATCTTCTCCAAACACAACATCCCGGTAAACTGTAAACCCAACAACACCCTTAAACAGAAATTGGTCTATCCAAAAGACAAAACACCCAAACAGAAGCTTAGTGGCGTCATTTATGTAGTCCAGTCTAGTGAGGACTGTCCAGGGTCCTCATTTATCAAGCTTGCTTACGCACAAAACGGGGTCGGAAAATTGCGTAAGCAACTTTCCATGCAAACTTTGGGATTTATGAAAGAAAACTTAGCGGAAAAATGTACGCAACTTTAAGTTGACTATACACTGTAACCACTGAACTCAAAATTTATGAGGAAACTGACTACCTGATAATTTTTAAGTTAAATTATCTAAAAACTATAAGTTTACCATAACTTCAAAAATATGACCTGAATACAATCAAAGCATAGGGTGACCTATAACTTAGTACTTAAGCAACTTACAAAGTTTCATTTCGCTAAACTTACGCATTTTATTTTATTTGAACATTATTACATGTTTTTACTAACTTAAATATTATAACTTAGATGAACTCTAAATGGACCTATTAAACCCTAACCCAAATAAATTGAATTGACTTAAAAATGACAATGTGGCAGGCTGGTGAAGGCAGTAACTATCACCAGATCATGACTCACACACCCATAGATGCTAACAGCCAATGAAAGTGGAACACTCAAAGTCACGTCAAGAGCATCTGGTGTGAACAACCACAGTATTAATAACAATGAGACGGCACAGCCGTACAGCATTACGTTGACCAACTTCCTCACTTATGGTGCTAATATGATGCAAAAAGTAACACCACATCTGCAACACTGAATGAAATAATAACTGAGAACAACAATCCTCCACAATAAACATGCATAAACACCACAAAATAGAGCAAAATAACTGAAAACATGACTACCCACAATGCACCTCACCCACCAGTTGTTTATTGTTCCTGAAATCAACCAAAATTGCTAGTTTGTGGTTGTTTTTCCTGTAAATCCACAAATATTTAAAAATATATACAAGTCTGTTTATCAGACGTTGACGTAAAGATGAATGGAATAATATAGAAACATAAAAGAAATAATTCAATAATTTTTTGTTAATATTACTCATTAAAGTTAAGTTGTCCTTTATTGATTAATTTAAGTTATGCTACTTAAAAAAAGAAATAGTTCAGACTAATTAAAACGTTTGAGTTCTATGTACTTAAAACAAGGAAAAGGTTGAACAAGCTCAACACTTTTGAGTTCTAAAAACATTTTTTAAATTATGAGTTTTATCTACTCAATCAACACATTCTCACACCCAGGGCATCGAAATATGACGAATGTGACCAAGCGTCAATATATGACGAATCGGGACGCCCTAGCGCGTCAGGATAAGATGATTAGGGGCGTGGTGGGTCACGTGGCTCCGCTGGCGTCACTGTTTGATGCGGGCGGTCACACGGACATTATTCAACTATTTAACCTTCCCCTCACCCCAATCCTAACCTTAAGGTCCATAAACTGTGACCTTAAGGTTAGGGTTGGGGTGAGGGGAAGGTTAAGTAGTTCACAAGTAGTTCTAATGTCCGTCTCAGCACACAAGCGTGCACTCACACACGTGCTCGCGCATGTGCACACACACAGCCTGAAGCCAGAATACGGAATGCAGAATATCAGCAGGGGGACAGATTGAGACAGCATGTCATGCGTTTGTGCACGCACACACACACACACACACACACACACAGCCTGAAGCCAGAATACGGAATGCAGAATATCAGCAGGGGGACAGATTGAGACAGAATGCCATGCGGCTGTGACGGTGTGTGTCCTGTCACTGTGACCCGATTGATCATGCGCCCTGGCTACTTGAACAAAGGAGATCTCTGTTTGGCTGAGGGGTTAGCGCGCGAGACTTTCACCCAGGAGTCTGGGGATCGACTCCTGATCGGATGTTTTTTTTTATATGCGCCACAGATTTCTCTGAAGAACTCAGCATTGACGGCTTCAGCACCGCTGTGCCACTCCGGATTTTCTCTTATTTGTTTTGCAAAAGTACTTCCTTTCATTTCTCCACCTCACCCACAAGTACCTCAATTTCTGTTTGTGAAATAGCGTTTCCTTGATCTGCGGTCTTGATTGAAAGGCTGCTACAAGCCGGCTTATGTATATGCATGAGATCCACAAGGCACTTTGCATCGACCATTTATGGCAGAAAGTGGGCGTGGTGAGGGCGGGATGTGACTAAAAGGCAGCTGAGAGACATTCTCGTTAGTCTCCGATTTATGAAGCGGAGATTGCGTGCAGCTGTGCATACTCCATGTTTGATAGATCACAAACCTACTTGGCGTAAGTATATATTTTTTGCTGAGCTTAAGTACAGATTTAGTAAGGATTCTACGCAATGTTTGATAAATGAGACCCCAGACCTTTACATTGGGGAAACTAAACGACAATTACACAAGAGCATGGCACAGGAGATCCACCTCTTTAGGTCAAGACTCTGCAGTCCGTCTACACCTGAAAGACAAGGGACACACATTTAAAGATGACAAAGTGCACATTCTGGAAAGAGAAGATAGATGGTTTGAGGGAGAAGTAAAGAGAGCCATCTATGTCAAACAGAAACAACCTACATACCACGTATTAGGGATGCACCGATCATGTTTTTTGCTGCCGATCACCAATATCGATATCAAAGAATGTTGATCACCAATACCGATCACTTGGATTGGCCAGAAATTTTCTACAACATTATGAGTGCTACAAACTACATAATCTGGGAATAAAGGAAATGTAACCTAA
Source organism: Nothobranchius furzeri (assembly GCF_043380555.1). Lineage (NCBI taxonomy): Eukaryota > Metazoa > Chordata > Actinopteri > Cyprinodontiformes > Nothobranchiidae > Nothobranchius > Nothobranchius furzeri. The sequence continues at coordinate 50,810,562 of NC_091752.1, forward strand.
TCTAAAATGGTCTGTATTAGGGTTGTCACGGTGTGAAAATTTAACCTCACGGTTATTGTGACCAAAATTACCACAGTTTTCGGTATTATCGCGGTATTTTTTTTTTAAACGTGCTACATTTTCACACAATTAAATAAACCCTGTATGTCAGGAAATATTGTCCTCAGTTTGTCTAAATTTAGCCTAAAATGTGTTATTTTGTAATTATGTTGTTTATTTGTTTACATTTTTTCCCTTTAGTCTTTAACATACCAGTATTTGCCCATAACTTCTTATTTTATGTCTGTTTGATGTCATCATTTTAAAAATATTAGATCAGATGATACTCAGTACTCAAGTAGCCTTCTAATCAGATACTTTTTTACCCTTACTTGAGTAATAAACCATATATCAGGAAAATTTTGTCCTCGGTTTGTGTCCTTCCAGTGAGCTTTGCAGATGTGGGAAAATGTCATCAGGCAGTAATCATTGTTAAATTCATAATTATTCTCAGAGAGAGACCAACTCTTATCTGCCCCTGGGAGCCCGTAATGCATAGCGTCATTTCAACATGGGGGTGTCCGCGACACGGTTTACATGCAGGTAGCGGCGCTGAAGCTGCTTTATATAGCGACTCGTTGCATTCTCCCTCAACCCAAATCCTCGGATCACGCATTTTAGCTAAAACGCTAACGCTAACTTGCCTTGCGTTGACTGTAGAGTTGTGGGTGATGGTCACGCAGATGTGTCATGAGATTTGAAGCATTGCTGCCTTTCACAGACACTTTTTCTGCACGTGCTGCAAACAGGACTTCTATAAACTGTCCCTCGGCATTCTTCAAATTTCCAAAACATGCCCATACTTCCGACTTTGCCTTCTTTGAGGGATAAAAAATGTCCTCCTGAGCGCTGCCGTCTCCTCCTTTGGCCATTATTTCAGCTTTAGCTTCAAGAAAGTTTTGGCTGTAAACAACAAAGCGCGCATGTGCCGCCGGCAACTTCAGCAGATGATACGGTGGCTGGTAAGGGTCACCGCGCCTACACCGCAGCCACGGTAAACCCACGGAGATAATATAGTTTTTTTTTTAAACAAGACGGTTATTATTATTGTCAACTTTTTTTACCGGGGTTTACCGCTACACCGGTTACCGTGACAACCCTACCTGATCGGTCTGCTTTGATCTATTTTGAAAACTCCGATCAAAACCGATAGGGGCGCTATCGGCCGATTGGGATCAAACGCCGATCCATCGGTGCATCCCTACCACCTATAATGCAGCTCTGAATCTAATTCCCAAACAGTTTCAGTGTGTCACAACCTCGCATCTAATCAATACAATGACTCCCTCACAATACAGGCTGACAACTCATCAGGGGGTAGGTGTCATGCTCTGTGTCCCCTTGGTCCCCAGCCCCCTCCTGTTCGTCCTCTGCGTTCCCCTCATGTGTCCCCTTGTGCTCTGTGTGTCCCTATGCTTCCCCAGCCCTCTCCAGGTTCTCCTCATGTGTCTCCTTGTGTTCTCCAGCTCCCTCTAGTCTTCCCTCATGTTTCCTCCTAGTCACTCCCGTGTAGTTCCTATTGGTTTGTATTAGTCCTCCTCACCCCTCTTGTCATTAGTTTATCTTTGCCCTTAGTCTTTAGGTTTAGTTATTCAGGGTTTTATAGTTTATTTTCCCCTCTGCTTAAGTTCTTTCCCCATTTAGTTTATTAATGGCACCTGTCTTCCCTCTAGGCCTCACTCCTCACACCTGTCACCTGTTCCCGATTGCTTCCCTCTGTGTTAAAAACCCTGTCTTGTCCCTCAGTGTTGTTGGTCCATTGTTTGTGTCAGCGTTGTTCTGTTCCCTCTCGAGTTTCTCCAAGTCTGTGCTCATGAGTGAGCTTTTGTTTGTTTTTTTGAGCGTTCCGTGTGTTTTTGAGATTTAGTCTTTTTTTTTTTTGTGCTTTGGACTTTTGGCGCATCCTCCTTTAAATAAAGGAATTATTTTCTTTAACCACTCCTGCCTTGAGTCGTTCTGGGAATTCTGCATCTTGGGTCCAAACCTCCTGCTCTCGTCGTGCCAGTAGGGAGAAGGGGTATTCATAGGTAGTTTCTGCTTGTTAAGCAACAATAATCAGCTACAGTTTATAAGCTTGACTCTCCCATTCTCCAGTCAGAATTGACAAAGCTCCACGGCTGAGGAGCGAAAAATCTTCAAGAAACTAAAGAATTGCAGTTGCCTTCATTTGAACCCTTTTGGTTAGTGACCATATTGCTTCCACATGTAATCTTTGCTTATGATTTGTAAAATCAATGGAGCTATAGCCATCTTTGTGTTAGAAAATGTTGACGATGTGGCAGCCATCTTGATCTAGGTTCAAAATTCTTAGATTTCCATCCAGGGAGTATTTTCTGAGAGTTTCATTAAGGTCTACCTGGTGGTTCATGAGATTTTTTTGCTAAAACACAAAGAAAAGCAGACACTAGAAAAAGCATTATGTTTCATCTTAAGAATAATTAACAGAACGATACGTGCATTGTTTTAAAAAAACAGCGCATACGTGTGACCTCACAGATGACCCTTAATAATAACTCATCAGTCTTTGGTTTATTGTGTTGGTGATTATCTGAAGTCAGATATCAATGCAGTGAGATGACACCACTTTAAACCATCCTGTGGGATTTCTTCACTGATTAAGTTAATTATCCACAACAACATGTTCACCCAACAGCTCCATTTCATGGCAGACTGCAACAGGAGGAAAAGCACACGTGTGGTGACGAGGGCAGCATTCCACTTCTGCAGCTGTTCACGCTGGTTCTGTAAAACAGCTAATGGGCATAACTTCTAAATGGAATGCAACCCTCGTAAAACACCTATATTACCCTTTCAAGTCCAGATATTGTCTGTGAAATAGTGTTTCCTCAAAGCAAAATGAAAATACGACTCTGCAATAAGACACACAGAAGTGCTGATAAAATACTTGAGCCTTTTTGCCTGAGGCAGCCATATTGGATTGCTGATTTGAAGTTGTTGAGGTTTATTTGTCTTACTTTAGGGCTAGATTCCATAAATCTCATCATTTAAAACTTGGATGTGGTAATCATGTCACATTAGGGCTGAATTGAATAAAAAAGATGTCAATAAGAAAATCATATTGTGGTTTTTTTATTTATTTGTTCAGACTTGTAAAAACCCAAAATATTGCCAACTACTGTAACCTTTTTTCAGGACAATTTCCTGGTCCAGGAGCAAGCAGAGTGCATCTCAGCTAATAGAAGACAGGTTATCCAGAATCGGAAGGTTGCAGGTTCGATCCCTGCTCCGGACAGAGAATTCTGCTGTTGTGTCCTTGGGCAAGACACTTAACCCATCTTGCCTGCTGGTGGTGGTCGGGGGGAACTTGGTCTTTAATGCACCAGGCAGCCATATTGAATTTCAGTCTGGGATCTCCAAGCCTTTAGCTTTGGGGGTGTTCCAGTTGATTTGTGTGACTCGGAACTCTGAAATAGTGACTTCCGATTATAAATGGGTTATTGGTAAATGGTAAATGGCCTGTATTTGATATAGCACTTTCTAGAGTCCTGGAACCCCCCAAGGCGCTTTACAACACAATCAGTCATTCACCCATTCACACACATTCACACACTGGTGGGGATGAGCTACAATGTAGCCACAGCTGCCCTGGGGCGCACTGACAGAGGCGAGGCTGCCGAGCACTGGCGCCACCGGTCCCTCTGACCACCACCAGCAGGCAACATGGGTTAAGTGCCTTGTCCAAGGACACAACGTCAGCAACAGACTGAGCGGGGCTCGAACCTGCAACCTTCCGATTACGGGGCGAGCACTTAAGTCCTGTGCCACCATCGCCCGTTATTGTATTTATTAAACCATTTAAACATTGGTATAGTTGAAAACCTTTGTAATAAACCCTCAACATTAGCATGAAATCAGAGTTACCTTTAAAACCACCACAGCTGCACACATGATCAAAAGGTTGTTGTTTTGTGTTACTAAAAACCTTTTCTTCTTTTTGTATTAGGCAGTTATGACTTAATAATCCTTTCATTCGCTTTTAGGTGTTGCTATTTTGTTGCAGGCCTGTAAACTGAACTTTACCTTGGTATTTTATCTCGCAGCTATCAGAGCTTCCTGAGGAAACTCAGAAACAAGTCATAAACTAAGACCGTGTGTTAACATATTAAAAACAACACTGGAGCTGTTGATTTTGATCATTTATTTATATATTTTATATTTTCTTTTTAATTTTATATTAAACATTCCTTTGATTTCATGTTGACCGACTCAGTCCTGTGGAGTCGAAGCCTCCGCTCTGATGATAGAGCACACACTCAGTAGGTATTTCTGTACAATTTCCTTTTAATGTTGGGACGTTGAGGCAACAGAGGGAAGCATGTTTATGGCAGATGTGTCGACATTTCCTGCGCTTCACTTCCTCTCATCTCAAAAGGAAAGTTTGTGTCACAGCGAGTGTGTTCATCTCAAAACATTAAGGAGGGACATTTGACACAAACTTTGATTTGAAAGCGCCTTTCAGAGTCAGAAAACTTTTAAGCGCTTCACAATAATTCATGATTTTACAAGAGCACGTTCACTGAGAAACCGCTTTGTACTCGTTATTTTTTAAATGCAATAAATCACGTTTCACATTCAGGCTAAAAGTGAAAACAGTCTTCACCCCTATTTCCTGCGTTAGCCACCAATGGAAAATCGATGGGGAAACACTTGGATTAGAAAAACCACACAGATCTACGTCACACAGAACATTTGCATTCATGGACTCACCCATCTTGGCTCCTGATGGGAAAGGCTGTTGTTGGTTTAGCGTCCAGGAGAGCAGAGCACGTCTTGGCTAGTGGAAGCTAACTGTTAGCCTTAGCAGCTCCACAGCATGGCTTATCTTCTTCAGGTTTTAGTTATTTGTGGAGATAAAACATCAACGTTCCATATGTTCCGCTATAGAAATGATTTTTTCTTCTTTTATGTTCTTCTTTCCAGAGGGAATGGAGATAGTGTAAACCAATCAGAGCCAAGATGTCTATCAGGAAATAATAATTTTTAAAATTCAAAATTCAGCTGTTTTCTGCTCCAACTAACTTCTACTTCCTGAAACAGGAGCACAAGAGCGACTCACAAGGCATTCATTTTTATAGAGACCTCTGCAGATTTATTGAAATAATGAGCGAACTTGGTCTTTAAAGGACACTCTAGACAGGAATTAGTGAACACGGTGGTGTTAGCAGGTCAGATTTAAAGTTAGAGCTTGTTTTTACGATGTTATAAAGTCCGGTCAAAGACGAAGGAATTTACGTGGAAGACGGTGTCCTATTTACGCTCACATACTTTAGGGTTTGGGAGTCAACGTTGACTAAACAGAATATCAGTAAGAACACAAACCACCCTTAGCTTTAACCTGAAACAGTTGGTTAGAACTGTGTCCTCACTCCAGCACAGACTGTATGTTCTTGGCACCGATAAGACATTTCAGAAGTCCCGATGTCCCTTAATGTCCCACACCTCCTGTACGTTATTCATTTCTGCTGAGACAAGTTTCCAGCTGTACAGCAGAATCACAATCAGGGAGCATCTTGGGCACTCCTCCTGGCTCAGCAGATTCCACAGATTACTGACCCGTGTGGAGATTCCTCAACCCCCCCAACACAAACCCTCCTCTATTATCAGTGCCAGGCCACCACTCACACTCTGTCTCCCCCGCACAGGGGCGCATAATGTCAGCAGAGCTCCTGACGAATACCAGCCAGTCAGAGGAGAGACACTCGGTCACTACTTTGTCTTTCTTTAAAGGGACTTTACGGAGTTTTGAATTTTTATGCTCACGATTGCCCCCTCGGGCCAAAAGCGTAACGGCAGCTTCAATAGTAGGCTCGTGCACAAGGCGCGCATGCTGTACGTGCACACTCCTTAACGAAAATAACAGCTGAGACAGTCCCTTGTGTGTGTGTGTGGTGGTGGTGGTGGTGGTGGTGGGGGGGGGGGGGGGGGGTGAAGGACAGAGGACAGGAGAACATGCAGCTAATTAATTAAATTATTTGGTTCTGTACCTTTCTCTTCAGCACAGCCGACAAAGGTTTAAGATGGGTCAGTCCTCCTGCATGCTCATGAAAAATTGTGCCAAAATGAAAGTTGAACCCACATCTTTTTTATCTGTGAATTCAATGCCGTTCGGCGAGTCTCAAATAAAAATGTGGGCATCTTACTGTAAAAAAATATACCATTAATGTAAAAAAGAAACTCTAAATAAACTCTGTTCACATCCAGAATCGAACCCAGGTCTTCTGTACGAGAGTCCGACATCTTACTAGATGATCTAAAGCGCCAATGACGTGTTCTGTATCTGTAAGATTTATATCCTTGATGATCGCTGAAACACCGTTCAAAGAACGGTTCGGAGGGAAAATAGCTATTTTGTTGCTAATTTGCAGGAAATATCTAAAAGAACGTTCTACAAAAAGTAGCTAACTGTCCTCAGAAATGTAGCTAGCTTTGTCACTAGGTGGCACTACCTCTCTCTCTGCTGCTAAAGCTACTGATAGCAAATGCTACAGGCGATGCCTGAGCGTGAACGCACATGAAGCAGCCTGCTCGACCCGAGCATCTCTCTTTTTCTGTGATTTTACAGAAAAACAGGCAATCACAGTAAAAATGCCAGGACTCATTCTACAGGACCAGGGAATTGCAGGAGAATGTATGAAGAAGATATTTATTATTTCTATACATGTTTTGGCTGTCAAACTTCCATAATGCCCCTTTAAAGAGACCATTTTAAAGTGTGTTTCTGAGTAAACAATGCAAGTAAACTTCTATCTTACCTTTCTGAGTGGATCCTTTTGGACTAACAAGATCAAAGCGCCAGCTGCTATTGTTAAAATGCTCCTATCTCTAAAATACCATAGTGGTTTATGCAACATTATCATAAAAACCTTCACTCTGATTTCACATTACACGATTATGTTGGCAGAAACGGTGCAAAGTTCCTGACCGCCAGTGTGCACCAGGATCTCTACTGGAGTTTGCAACTGATATGAACCAAGGAGCATCAGAGGCACTATGAAGAAAAGAGAAAAACATGAAGGAAGTGTGGAGAATAAAGTCCAAATGTTAAAAAAGGTTGATAGTTGAGTGTGTAAAGTATAGTTCAAGACAGCAAACGCTGTATTCTCCTGAATCCAACTGAATTTTTTATTATCATTAATAATAATATTTATGTATAGGTTAACAGGAAAAATTATTAATAAAATGTTTTCCTGTTTGAGAATTTTATTGAGTAGAAATTAAAGGCCAATTAATCGAGAAACCATTTTTTACTTTTTTTTAATATAAATAATTGGTCATGCTAAGATTAACATACAGGCTAAACATGTCTTCTACCTCTATTTCCTGGATTAGCCTCGATTAAAAAAAAATAGACAGGAAAACTCTTGGATTGCAAAAGCCAGTCAATCACATGTCAGATTGCTAAATTAGCACTCATGGACTCACCCATTTTGGCTCCTGATGAGGAACGCTGTGTTGATGTAGCATCCAGGAGTGAGAGAGCAGAGCGCATCTCGGCTAGTAGAAGCTAACTGTTAGCATTAGCAACTCCACAACATGAAAAAACTCCTTCAGGCTTGTGGTATTTGTGGAGATAAAACATCAACAATGCAAAGCAGAGTCAGTGGTAGAGTCGTGTTGCTGTTAGTCAATTAGAGGCGAGATGTCAGAATATCAGGAACTTCAAATCCTGCCATTTTCTGCTCCCCTCTGCTCTGGATCACTTCTGACTTCTGAAACAGGAGCGCCAGAGCTTTTTTTTTCCCACAGATATTGACTCACAAAAGTAAAGTGCATCATAAAAACAAGTGAACTCTGTGTTTAAGGAAGTTCTTATCAGTACTCTAGAAGTAGCCAAAAGACCGAGCCAAGTGTTCAAGGTAGAGCTAAGAAGATAATCAATTAATCGTACGATAGATGAAAATAAACTCAATAATTTTTTCCAGCCTCAGTATATCGAGGTTAAAAAAATGTACAACTCTATTATTAATATTTATCATTATTGAAATGCAGTTTTGTTTTCTGACACTGGATAGGCAGTTGTATTTATTGAATTGGAGACACAGGATCTATTTTATTTTTGGTGCAAAGTTTTCTAACATAAAGTGAGAGTCCTTTTTTAATTAAGTAATTTATTTTTTATTTATTTAGAAGTTCTGGTTTGTGGCATTCCAATGTTAAATAAATGTTAAATTGTTGCATTTTAAAGGGTGTACTTGCATTATTATGATATATTAGCATTACATAAGTGGTTACTTTGGTCTTGATAATGTAGACAATTATATCGTTTATCATCAATAATTTGTTGGAAAATATATCATCCAGCAAAAGTTGTTACCGTCCCAGGCCTAGTTCAAGGGTTAATGCAGTTAATCACAGTGATGCAGGGGACTGTGCTGTTCTGGTCCTGCAGGACCTGACTGCAGCCTTTGACACTGTTGACCATCACCTGCTACTGGAGAGGCTGAGAGACTGGGTAGGCCTATCAGGATCTGCTCTGGAGTGGTTCTCCTCTTATATTTCTGAGCGCTCCTTTTCTGTGGCCATCTCCAAGTTTAGGTCCTCCACCACCTCCCTTACCCATGGTGTCCCACAAGGTTCTGTGCTGAGGCCTCTGCTCTTCCTCTATCTGCTTCCTCTTCAGCACATCCTGAGCTCCTTCAAAGGAATCTCCTACCATCTTTATGCAGATGACATCCAACTGTACATCTCCTTTAAGCCCCATGAGATGTCTAAGCAGCAGCTGTTACACACCTGCTTAGACTCTATCAAAACCTGGATGGCTGGGAGATTTCTACAGCTGAATGAAGATAAGACTGAGATCCTCATCTGTGCCCCAGACAAGCTGGTTCCCAAAGTCAGAGACTCTCTTGGTCAGTTTGCTTCCCACACCAAACCTTCTTTCAAGAATCTTGGTGTGACCTTTGACCCAGCTCTCACCCTGGATTCTCAAGACAGTTCTCTTGTTCGCTCTTCCTTCTTCCATCTCAGGAACCTTGCTAAGCTGAGTCCCATTCTGTCCCGCTCTGAACTTGAGACAGTTCTCCACACCTTCATCTCCTCACGCTTAGACTACTGTAACTCTCTTTTCACGTGTCTGAGCAGAACCTCCCTGAACCATCTACAGGTGGTTCAGAATGCCTGTGCTCGGCTTCTGACCAAGTCCTCCAAATACACCCACATCATCCCGCTTCTTCTTCAGCTTCACTGGCTGCCAGTCAACTTCAGGGTTCATTTCAAGATCCTGGTTCTGGTCTATAGGGCCTTACATGGACAAGCACCATCTTACACTGGTGATCTTCTTAGTACCTACACCCCCAGCAGGTCCCTGAGGTCCAGTGACCAAAGCCTACTGGTTGTGCAGCGCACCAGGCTAAAGACCAAAGGTGACAGATCATTTGCTGCTGTGGCCTCCAGACTCTGGACCTCTCTCCGCCTGAGATCAGTGGACTCAGTGGTCTCCTTTAAAAAGCAGCTGAAGACTCATTTGTTCAGGCTGACTTTTGTATGACCTTCTTCACCCTCTCCTTATTTTGCTCTGCCTACCTATTTCACCTTCTTCAGGATCCACTGATTTCCCTCTTTCCTATTCACTCTCTCTCTCTTTCTTAACATTTTTGTTTTTGTGAAGCGCCTCGTGATTTTTATCTTGAGAGGCGCTATAAAAATTATATTTTCTTCTTCTTCTTCTCTTCTAATCTTAAAATAACTTCTCTAAACGTTATCATTGATCATCAGGATTTGGACTTTTATCTCCACATTTAAACTTTTTATGGACACATTTTTCCTAGTGTCCCTCAGAGTGCAACAAATAATGTTAGTAATATCTTGGCTCGAACTAGCCATTAGCTCATTAGTCCCGTAAATTGTTAAAAGCTATTTCTCTGAATGGAGGCTACTCATGGAGAATCTACATTGAGTAAGATAATTTACTCAGAAACACCTATCAGAATTACAGAAATGTCTTCGGTCTTCATCATTAACATTTGAAGGAGACGCATAAAGCCTTGCTTTTTATTATTTTACTGTGGAGCTCTGCCGGAGAGCTGGTGAATTGTGTCATCAAATACCAGAGAGATGAGACAGCTCACATCAGCAGCTGGTCACATTTTTAGCTCACACTCACTCCTGCAGGAGGAGCAGAAGTGTGACATAATGTGATCAGAACCGTTTTTGTTTGGATTAAAGAGGTCACATTTTAAGCTAAAATAAGGAAATAATACATCTGCTGGCTGTTTAGACTGATTCAGGATGTCTTCTCTAGTCCGTGTTCAGTCTGTTGATTGACTGAATGATGTTGTTCTTTTCAGAGGATTTCTGGACGTTTATTTGAGCTATAATGAAGATTTTTTCACCTCAGTAAACAAAAGTCTTTTGGGAAAAGCAGCATCTTAATTCATAATGTGATGAGAATTCAGCTGGTTTATTAGGAGACGGACTCAAATCCCCACAGTGGTTTTATCGTCATTTCTTCTTTTAGTAATCTGAGGTTTTATATTCCCATCTTTCTCAAAGGAAATGTACAACATAGATTTTCTAATTTAACAAATCATTTTTTATTTCTGTTTAGGAAATCCAGAATTGCCAATCTCAGTTTTTATGATCTAATACAAACTGAAGTCATTTTAAGGTTGAAATAGGTGAAATCTTTTAATTTCTTTTTGTAATTTGTAACCTGTTAACATTCAGAATACATTATTGTTAATGACCCAGCTTCTATAACATGATATTTCAGCTCCACGCCTTGTAAAAGTGACTGAGTTGGAGCCATTTTTGTGCTCATTTGAGGTCACGAGGAAGCCGATTCCATCTGTGAGCAGCATAGTAGCTAAAAGCAGCTTCATCCTGTTTGGTTCTGAACACACACGAGATCCAACATGTATTCTGGCCCCATGCCATTGAGTGATTTATAAACTAGTAGTAGCACTTTGGAGTTTATTCTTTAGTTTACTGGTAACCAGTGTAGAGATTTAAGAACGGGAGTGATGTGCTTGGTTCTCTTGGTTCTTGTTAAGACTCTAGCAGCAGCATTCTGAACAAGCTGCAGTTGCTTCACAGTGAAAAGACCATTGCAATAGTCTAGCCTGCTGGAGATGAACACATGAATGAGTTATGTCTAATTTATGCTTCTCCGTCAGCTCCACGGGGGAGAGACACGCACGCACACACGGAGACAATTTGCCCTCCTATTTCTCCGTCTCCTGGGGAGGGTTGCAAAGCTATTCCCTGCCAGGACAACAGAGGGCGTAGCGTTGTTCTGGGGTATCCGGTCCAAGAAAGTGTGTATTGTGTTTTTTGCATTTCAGAGACTTTTTAACAGCTCCTTTATGTCACGGTTTGGACCCATTTGGTGACAAAGCCGTTAAACACCCACCTCCGCGCTGCCTGGACCGCGGAAGGGCAGCTTCTGGGAGTTTTTTTCCTGGATGACATTACAGCTCAAACTTTTCCTGCCATCCTGGAGCGGGATTGGCCGAGACAGGGATAGTGGAGACGGTCATGGGGTCAACGCCTAGCTCCTATTGTCTTTGTGGAGCCGAGCTGGACCCATACCGGACGAGCCGTTCACTTCCTTAGAACACCCCCCCCCCCCCCCCCCCCCCCACACACACACACACCCGCTCCACAAATCCTCCTAAGGCCTTCCATCACAGACCCCTCTTCCTTCCTGGGGAGCAGCAGGAATCACGTGAGCAGGGCAGCAGCTGGAGTTTACAGTCGGGAGCACAGAACACAACACAGCAGCATGCAGCAGCCACCTGCATGTTCACCCTGGGCTTTATCATCATGGTAAACGATTCACAGGAGCTCTCCGTCATCTTTGTGCCGCTTGTTCTGCCTGAACAGACGGAGCCCATGCTGGAGGTAGTTTCTTATTCCTCTGCGATGCTCACAGCTTTTCGTTCTAACCTTTCTGTTTTCTCCTCCAGGAGGTGCGAACCGAACTGAGGCCACGTCTGTGCGTGATCCGGCGAGGTTCCAACGGATATGGCTTCAACCTGCACAGCGAGCGCGCGCGGCCAGGCCAGTACATCAGAGCTGTGGATGAAGACTCTCCGGCTGAGAGGGCAAGCCTGCAGCCCAAGGACAGGATAGTAGAGGTACCTTTAGGCCACAGTAAAGCATCAGATCACCTGACAGGTTCTGCTTGAACAGCTGTGATGTCATGAGAAAGAGTGGGCCAAAAACAATCCTGCAGGCGGATCCTGGTTGGTCTCACTCACTTCCGCTTCAGCGTAGTCTTTTTTTTTTTTTCTTAGATAAAAATAGAGAAGAATGGTGTGGGATGCAATCAGGCCACACCTAGAGCTAAGTTAGGGAGGGAACGTCTGATTTAATGAAATGTTGAGGAGTAATGGAAAAGATCAGAAGTTGTTAAGCAGGTTTCTGTGGAAAGAAACTAAACTAGTAACGTCGTTCCCGTAGATAGGCTATCTATACGAATGACCTCAGCAGGCATGCACCGATACCACTACAGTTACTTCAGTTGTGTCGATGAGGTATTTCACATTAAAAAACCTCCACTGACGTGGCTGACATGTTTATGAATATGCGCGCGCGCGCGCACACACACACACACACACACACACACACACACACACACACACACACACACACACACACACACACACGATACTGGACGGATACCTGATGTCTATCAGTGACAGGCTAGACAAGCCGCTGCACAACTCCAGTCTCTGGTATTTGTCTATTTAAATAACAAGAAAATAAACTATACATAAAAACAGTGGTGTGGAAAAACTATTTCCATCTTTTGCATGTTTGTCACACAAAATGTTTCTGATCATCAAACACGTTTAACCATTAGTCAAAGATAACACAAGTAAACACAAAATGCAGTTTTGAAATGATGGTTTTTATTATTTAGGGAGAGAACAAAACCCAAACCTACGTTGCCCTGTGTAGTTGCTGCCTCGCAGTTAAACGGTCAGAGGTTCAAATCCCATATGTTTTCCCCATGCGTGTGTGGTTTACTCCCAAAAACACGAATGTTGGGTTTGTTGGAGATTCTAAACTGTCTCTATGTCTTATGTGTCCCTGTGATGGACTGGGGACCAGTCCAGGGTGTCCCTCACATCTTGCCTGATGATGGCTGGAGATGGACACCAGCTTCCCACGACCCTACAGGGGGATATGGTAAATGGTTTGTATTTGTATAGCACCTTCGAGGGTTCTACAACCCCCCAAGGTGCTTTACAACACATCCAGTCATTCACCCGTTCACACGCTGATGAGATACTTTGTAGTCACGGCTGCCCTGGGGCATTCTGACGGAAGAGAGGCTGCCTAACTCTAAAACAGGTGCTACCGATCCCTCCAACCTCCACCAGCAGGCAAGGAGGGTTAAGTGTCTTGCCCAAGGACCGCGGCAGCATGAGCAGGACTCAAATCCACAACCTTCTGGTTACAAGACAGGCCTTAATTCCTAGTTGTTTTAGGAGGACAGTGTTCTTGTTTTGTGAACTGACCGAGACTAGCTCACTCTGGTCAGAATTGTAAATTATGGCACTACATTGCTACCAAGTAACCTTTTCATATACTTTAATTATTTTCTTGAGCCAGTAGGAGCTAAAATGACCCTTTGCAGGTTGAATGAATGATCTCAGCCCCCTCTGCTCCTTGTGGGCAGGATACCGCGTTTGCAACTTGATCCTCTGCGGACCAATGACCTGAAGTTTCACAAAGTCGCGTATCTCGAGAAATAGACAAACAAGTTATACCTGGATAGTATTTGTTGTGTCGTCTTCCTAGTGGCGAAGCCTCGAACAAATAAAACTTATCTGATGAAATAAGAGAGAAAAGAACGTCCGACATCGGGAGAGCTCAGAGACAAAGAACGTTTCAAACTGAGACCTCACAATCATGGTGTTGCCCAGTTTGCTTCTACAGCTGTGGTTTAAAACAGACACAAGGGGGTGTTTAAGCTAGCCAAAACTGCCCAGTACCTTTGATTTTATTATTAGTGTAACATTACCTGTGGGTTTAGCTTGATAACAGTCCTGACCCATCTGACTTGCAAAATAAGTTCTACTTTTATCCACTGAAAAGACTAAAATTATTTAAAGAGCAAGTCACCCCCTATCAGAGTATTACTCGACTTCCACTTCCTGTTTGAAAAATGCAACAAATGCTGTTGCCTAGCAGACCAAGAGAGCAGAGCCGCTAACACACACAGACTCACAACATTGTGACATCATAGTGACATCATATGGTACCAGCTAACGCTCTAGGGGACCTCTTAGCCAATAGCAATGGCAGATTTAAATTCAAATGCAGGGCAGAGTTTTTACCTGACAACACAACACTGACAGTTTTTGGCAGAAAATAAAAATTTTAACTCAAATGCACTAAAGTGCAAAACTGTCACGGTCAGACCTAGTGACGATCAGCCGGATCCAACAACAGCCAAACACAGAAAGTTTTAAAGAGTTTAAGGACTTGTTAAAGCAATCAGGACCAGCTGGAGTCAGTTTCGGGTGGCGTGGCCTGGGAGGGAGACGATTCAGATGTCTTAATCTGAAGAGTGACTGACCTTCTGAAAACAGCAGCGGTGTTCAGCGGTTAGGGATGCCGATGAAGGCGAGTGCTCAGATTCAGGCTGGAACTGAGGCAATAGACGGGTTCCGTGGTCAGACAGACTGAGGTCGGGTAACAGGCAGGCAGAGGTCAGTAATAAGCAAGCAGGCAGGCAGGCAGACAGACAGACAGACAGACAGTCAGACAGACAGTCAGACAGACAGTCAGACAGACAGACAGGTTCAAACGCTCAAAGGACTGTGACAGGGCAGCAGACGATGAGCAGCAGGAGCCAGGTGCTTAAATAGGGAGCAGCACAGGTGGAATTAATCAGCTAGATTACTGCTGCTGCAGGGAGACAGGAAAACACAGAGATCAGGGCATGATCATGACACAAAACGATTAACTACACGTGTCTGCAGCATGATTAGACATGCATTTATATAGTTTATCAGAAATAAAAAGTAGAATTGGGGGTGACTTGCTCTTTAAACTTTGATTCTGATCTTGGTTCTGTGTCTTTTTTACTTTCTTTTGTCATTTAAACCTATTTTTAATCATTTCTAAAATCTTTTTATACTTTAATATTTTTTTGTTTCGTTTTTGTGAAGCGCCTCGTGATTTTTATCTTGCGAGGCGCTATATAAACGATTTTTTTTTCTTCTTCTTCTTCTTCTTTCATATCAAGAATGCAATTTTGTTTAGAGCACATGAATAAACCATGTTTCAGCTTTTCTCATACAAAACTTAACACAAACTATATGAAACAGAGACATTAAAGGTAGAAGTGTCTAGAAGTGGGTTTCCGTCCCCTGAGAGGGCCCCACGCCACCCACTGAGGAGCAGGGGCTTTAGAAGGAGCAGACAGCCATTGTTGCTGGCCAGGCAGCTATTGTCCAGCTTCCTCTGCAGGCCCAGCTTAGACGTGCACGTCCACCCTATGACCTAAACACTCACACAGTCTTTCAGACGTTTCTCACATGCTTTCCCATGGAGATTCTCATACCAGAAGACTCAGCTGATCCAGAGTTAAGGCGCGACCATGAGCCTGGTGTAAAAGTTAGGAATGATACAAACTAAACACGGGGCAAAATTTGATGATTAATGTGCTGGATTTCCTGTCTGCGAGATTTGCAGTGATGGTTTGGAGGAAGCACTCTGCTCGCATCTACGTGCGAACAAAAACACACAGCTCAAGACCAAACTATAGGGAGGCCTTGTGTTCAGTTTTTAAATGTAGTCATGCTGCGAGGTTTAAACGGGACATATTATGACGTTTAGTCTTAACTTGTAATAGCTCCATGGTCAATACCAAACATGTTCTCCAAGTTTTTTGCACTAAATCCCTCTCACATAAAGCTATTTCAGCTGTTTCATTCTTGACAGTACCTTCCAGAATGAGCCGTTTCAGGGTTCTGTCACTTTAAGAAAACAAGCTAAATGGCCTGTATTTGGTATAGCGCCTTCTAGAGCCCTGGAACCCCTCAAAGCGCTTTACAACACAATCAGTCATTCACACATTCACACACTGGTGGGGATGAGCTACAATGTAGCCACAGCTGCCCCGGGGCCCACTGACAGAGGCGAGGCTGCCGAGCACTGGCGCCACCGGTCCCTCCGACCACCACCAGCAGGCAACGTGGGTTAAGTGTCTTAAGCTGGAGCTGGCCACTCCCACCCATCCCCCCACTCAGGCTGCTATAAGCTGAGAAGCTCAGATAACCTGGAGGTGCTCAGAGTAGAACCACTGCACCTCCATCAGCAGCTCTTTTGCAAGTGAGAGGTGGTCCTTTTCTAATTTCCACGTTTGTGACATCACAAACAGAGACTTTTTGAAACATCTCATTTTAGGCACATAATTCCTAAAACCCAACACTGACAAACAAATAGATGAACAGATTTTTTTTATATTTGGAGTGTTATAGAGGCAGTGGAGACCCACATGGCAGCAGTAAAGCATGCAATAGGAGAGTTTTGCATATTATGACCTCTCTAAAGCTGTTTTATTCTCTGTTCTCAGGTGAACAACATCCCGGTTGAAGGGAAGACACATTCGCAGGTGGTTGCTGCCATTAGAGCTGGCAGTGACGAGGTTCGGTTGCTGGTGGTGGATCCCGACACGGATGCCTTCTTCAAGAGATGCAGAGTGACCCCCACCGCCGAGCACCTGACGGGTGAGAGAGCTGCTTCTTCTTGCTGTCACCTGCAATAGAGAGGCTGTAACAGGGTGAATAACTGTAATTATCTCTCAAGATGTCACTTCAGGGTCTTCACCGTTACGCAGATGAGTCTGTCAGGTCCTCTGCTCTTCTTCTTCTATATTTATCTGTCTTTTCTGTCCTGTCTCACTCTCTCCCCCACTTTTGTGTTGCTGCTGAGGATGACAAACACTAAACCACTTCCTGCCCCCTCGCCCTGCTAATGTCGACGCCCTGTGGGGAAAGTTAATCTTTCAGACGTAAATACATCAGATCAGACGGCTCAAACTGCTCTGACTGACTAACTCTTACTGACTTAGACTGGAAGCTCTCTTCTTCTAACAGTCTGATAGTTTTTAAAACAAGGATTATATCTGATGGCCTTCATCAGCTCAAAAATGTGATTAAATGAATAATTCAGTCTTCTGAAGGACACGGGAGACTTTGTTTCATTGTTTTCATGTCAAACAACTTTTTTCAAAGTCAGGATCCAACCTTCAAATCCACTCAAGTGATGTATGAGAGATAAGTTATTGTTTTTCTTTCTTATCTCAAGAGAAAGGTTGGAGGTTTCAAGTTTAATCCCTAACACCACCACTAGAGGGAGCTGATGTGTGCAGGGCCAATCACTCGAAAGCACAGAACCTCCTCAGACAGTCTGAGATTAGTGCCACTCTGCCTCAAGAGACCATTCACGTAAACAGACAAGCTGTCGGCATGGCAACAACCAGCGTGGAAAGGGAGGACGGCTCAGGATACAGAAAGTTGTCATGTTTAAAAATAGCTCCCCCGGGACCCAAGAAATGTTCATGTTGGTGTTTTTATTCAGGTAAAATGGAAGATTTCATGTCTGGAAGATTTGCTTTTACAAAAAAAATGTGGTTGATAATAAAAGGGTAATAAATTTACTAATAGTTTCATTTTTGACATTTTAGTCCAAAAAGGCAAAAATATTTGTTTTTAGAATTTTTTAGATTTTAGCTCCACACATAATCTGAATCTTATCAGAAGGTTTTAAACTGTTTTCTTCACCTATGAATATGTCCTCGCCTACAATAATCCAAATGAAAATGCGGAAGTACCGCACCACACCTTTAGGTGGAGAGAGTGTTCACATTAACAGCATAGCAAAAAGCAGAGGAAGAACATTCTTACCTTGGCTAAAGAGTTTCTCAGAATTTGTATTTTCCTTGGTTTTGAATACAATTTTGTCTCAGATGTCATCCGTTTCACACAGAATCAAATTTAATTAGCTAAAGTCTGCAAAAACAGCTCCAGTTTGTTTGTCTACAGCGCGTAAAGGGAAAGCAGGCGCGGGTGTCTGAAAAACTCAAAAGTGGGACGTGGTACGAATGGAGCTGCAAATACAGCAATCTCTGTTTTTTACCAAATCTGGAATAGCGTAATAGTGGAGTAGTGTGTGTGGCACTGATGCCTTACCCCAAAATTCTACTATCTCCGCTCCGCTCCGGCACGAACTCCGCAGCAAAAACGGTCCCGTTGTAGTCAATCAGAGCTGCTCCACTACTGTGGCCGTGTGGCGCAGTGCCCTGCCTGTCGTTCCGCCATCCGACAAAAATAGGATCGATTCTATTTTTGCCAGATGCCGGAGCACCTCCGCAGTCAATGGACAGAAATCACAACCGCCCAACAGGAGACGGAGCAAGCACAACTTCCGTTATTTCACAATAAATCGATAAACAAAAAGCGTTTTTTGTTTCATATGCACATGTTTAACAACTTTTAACAACTATCAATGGCGGTTGAACTTTAAATGCACAAAAGTAAGCCATAAATACAGTTTCCACTATCAAAGTCACACTTTGTTGATCCAAACACTGCTGATCTCTCAACACAAATGATGGGCAGATTAAACAGTTCATTTCGATGCTTCTCCCACACAACGGGTGTTTGGATCTAACTTCCGCATTTATTGCTCGGACTGTATCGCAAGATCTCGAAAGTCCCACGCATGCCTGTTTGCGCACCTCAGGTCTCCGCACCGGTGCGGAGCCGTTGTAGAGCGTGTACAGTATAATTTGAGTTCGGAAGCGAGCGGCAGCGGAAAGCGGGGGCGGAGCGGAGCTAGTCGAATTTTGGGGTTACAGCAGGAAGGTTGTAGGTTCAACACTGCTGTTTCTCCCCATGCATTAAAAACTGTCAGCGATGCAAACATACAGCTTATTATTTTATTAATCCCTAAGCGAGACTAGCTGTAGTAAGTAGATGCTTCTAGCTGTCCCGGTCTGTAAGGATCTGAAGTACCCGCTGACTGAAGACACCTTGTCTTGTGAAGAGAATGTTCCAGGTTGTCCATCAGGCTCTTCAGCGGTGAGCTTGGTGCCTACTGTTTTTAGTCTGCAAGTGCTTGTAGATTTCCACGTAGGTAAAATAACAGTTTATCCTGATCTTTTTGTTATGAGAGACCGCAATTTCGTCTGGTGTGACAGTTAATATTGGAGAGAAAATTTGTAAATAAGATAAAAGATGAATGTGAGTTTTAGGGGATTCTTCAGCCAAGCTCAGAATCTTCTTTTTCTAGTATTTTAGATAGTTTGAGGCTCTCGCCCCCTAGTGGCACAAAGAGCTTCATGTGGACTTCCCCAAAATTCCACTATCTCCGCTCCGGGACGAACTCCGCAGCAAAAACGGTCCCGTTGTAGTCAATCAGAGCTGTTCCACTACTGCGTCTGTGCGGCGCAATGTGCCGCCCGCCGTTCCGCCATCTGGCAAAAATAGGATCGATTCTATTTTTGCCGGATGCCGGAGCACCTCCGCAGTCAATGGACAGAAATCACAACCGCCCAACAGGAAAGGGAGCAAGCACAACTTCCGTTATTTCACAATAAATCGATAAACAAAAAGTGTTTTTGTTTCATATGCACAGGTTTAACAACTTTTAACAACTATCAATGGCGGCTGAACTTTAAATGCACAAAAATAAGCCATAAATACAGTTTCTACTATCAAAGTAGTCACACTTTGTTGATCCAAACACTGCTGATCTTTCAACACAAATGATGGGCAGATTAAACAGTTCATTTCGATGCTTCTCCCACACAACGGGTGTTTGGATCTAACTTCCGCATTTATTGCTCGGACTGTATCGCAAGATCTCGAAAATCCCGCGCATGCTTGTTTGCCCACCTCAGGTCTCCGCACCGGTGCGGAGCCGTTGTAGAGCGGGTACAGTATAATTAGAGTTCGGAAGCGAGCGGCAGCGGAAAGTGGAGCGGAGCTAGTGGAATTTTGGGGTTAAATGGAGAAAAAACATCCAGGAGCTTTTTTAAAAGCCTGTGTCTACTCTGTTTTAAGACCAGATTAAATAAAAATGAACTAATTTAGATTAATTTAATTCCATTAGTCCGTAGGTGAGACAATACACCTTTGTGTTCCTATACTTTATCTTGCGGGAGGCAGACTTTAACTCTTTAGTGATCAATAGTGGGTTTTAAAGAACTATTAATCTTAACGACTTTATAAAGTAAAAAGAGTCTGGCTCCCTTGAAACAACGTCTAAAGAAATAAGGGGTGTTTAAACATTTTAGCACGGTATTTCATATTCAGGATCAGAGCTAATAGCACCCTCAGCAGGGTAAGGACTCCAGCGAGGCGTTTCCCAAGTAACTCCACATGCTGGCCGCTCGGAGGCCAGCGGCCTACACTCACACTGGCACACCGATGCAGCTCGACGGGCCAGCTCTTTGTCTGGTTTCCACGGCACCCGCCCTGAGTGGTCCCTCAGCCTGGAGCTGCTGGACATGGAGGGTCGCTTCTCAGGGTCAGGAGAACAAACAGGCTCACATACAAACAGCAAGGGCGTCAAACCTCAGGTCACCTCAGAAGGACGCATTTGTGTTCCCAATAGCACGCCGTCAGGCTAAAAGCACTTTTCAGGGCATGGAAGGTAAGGTCAGAGGGAGTGATGTCATGAAATCAGTGTTTTATGATAAAACCAGAGCGCTTTCGGATGGGAGCCAAGTCTAACTGGTCTGTGAGTGACTGTTTGTGTGATTGTCCACAGGTCCACTGCCAGAGTCCGTCGCTAACGGAGACGTGGATGAGAAGGTAAGATTAGTCTCCGAGCGTCCTGAAGTGGTGTTTGGTTTTAACTGAAGCCAAGTTAGAGATTTGAGCTTTGAAGTGAGTGAAGATGGTGAGTCTCCCACAGAGGTCACTTCCCTACAGAGGTCACTTCCCTCCTCTCAGATCTGAGCTCTCCTTCCCGCAGCGAGGACAATAATAGTTCAGAACGCCTCCTGTAATCACACTACAACCCAAAAGGCCAAGGTCACACCGCCTCCTAAAGAAGCAGCTCTTTTCTTTTTCTTTTTTCTAAACGTGCGCCACATCCGAGAAGAGAGACGGGTTATTCATCAGACACGAGCTGCACAGGCTTTCCTGCTATTGTCTAATCGTTTTGGGGTTCATTGTTCGAACACAGACTCCACCCAGCAAGAGCCGGACAGACATGAGCTGTATGAGAAACTATCAGTGTCATATTTTATCGTAACTTATCGTAACATCGTATCGTAAAAGATCACACCTTCAATCCAAGATAATCTAATCTGGTTTAATCCAGTCTTTAGATTTTTCTCACATTTAGCATTTAGCAAAAACTCTCTTTGCAATATCTCAACTTCAAGTTCAAACTCAGTCCAGGGGAAAACGAGCAGCTTTTAAAAATGAATTTAAACATTTTTAATCCAGACAAATGTCTGAGTGGGCGGATGTGTCGGTAGAAACAGATTAATTTAATGACATTTCAAATCATGAAAAGAGGTTTTTTTGTCAAGCGAATCAAGTTTTTCAAGCGACTGCAAATGTTTAAATCATCGAGCTTTTAGCACCAACTCTGCATTTGTTGTTTAAATTACTTTAACTCGTAATTTGCATCATAAGAGCATTTTGGGTGGATCTGTGAGGGCACAATCTCAGTGTAAATAGTCTCTGCCTGCAGAACTTAAAAAAAACACATCCCCGTGTTTTGAGCAGATATGCAGCATGAAGCCCGACTGGCACATCCTGTTGCTCAGGAACCCAACGTGAGGAGCAGTGGAGCGACTTGTTAGATGGATTGCGACATAACGGGGGCTGAAGAGCTGAGAGGGTGGAGGTGAAGCTCGAGGTCACCTGCTAGGGGAAAAACATGGACTTTTGATGAGATAGAAGAGAAATGTTAACAGGTTTAACCAGTTTATGGTCACTGAGCTGGAGATGTGGATGCTGATAAAGCAGAGTAGCTCAAAGTAAACAAAAGACCTGAAATCTAAGACTGCCCCCTTGTGGTGAATTTAGATACTGCAGGAACTCCTACCTCTTTACTACACTGTGTGTGTGTGTGTGTGTGTGTGTGTGTGTGTGTGTGTGTGTGTGTGTGTGTGTGTGTGTGTGTGTGTTCACAGATAAACAGCAGAGAGGCCAAAGCAGACGAGAGAAACTCTAAAGTGTCTGTCAGTCCTTCGCCCTCCAACGCCTCTTCCAACACGTCGCTCACAACCCCGACCACAAGTACCCCACCTGAGGTACGTCGCAGAAAGATGAAGATTAGATTAGAAATTACGAGTGTAACCTTCTCTTTAACGCATATTCCGTTGCTCCTCAGGGTCCGATCACAGAGGCCATCCCAGGTCTGAACCTCACCCTGCAACAGGTCAAAGAGTTGACTCACCAGAAACGCTCCAACAAGAGAGCCCCGCCCATGGACTGGACCAAGAAAAACGAGCTTTTCAGCAACCTATAGGACATCCCGTTTCACCTGGATCACACACACACTTTTATTCCCTTCCAAGAGACGGAGAGAGATTTTTATTATTGTGGCATTACGAGAGAGTTGCAAGAGGAAGGTTAATGCTGTCGTGTAAAGTATACTATTCTTATTGTGTTTATTATAACCAAAATGTTATATTGTTTATGTGCTACTAACCAGATAAGTCCATCAGAACTTTACTTCATGCTGAGTGTGTGTGTGTGTGTGTGTGTGTGTGTGTGTGTGTGTGTGTGTGTGTGTGTGTGTGTGTGTGTGTGTGTGTGTGTGTGTGTGTGTGCGTGTGTGTGTGTGTGTGTGTGTGTGTGTGTGTGTGTGTGCGTGTGGTGGCTGTAGAAACCTGAAGCAGTTTAATGACTTTCATTTCAAAACAAGTCTACGTGTCTTCAGTCAGAACGACCACAAATAAACAGCCGTACAATCAGCAACATTAATCAAATGTTGGATCTTTTCAAAACAAAATGATTTTTGAAGTATTTTTTATTTCTTCTTTTTTTAAAAATTACTGACGATCGCCTTGTTTGGATACTGACGGCTTTAGACTGGAAATACTTCTAAATTTACATTTCTGCTCTTGTTCTATACATGTAAATACATATGTATATTTTTAGATTTATGACCTAAATTTCAGAATTACGTTTGATACATACTTTAATAAATGTGAACCACTTTGCTTAATGAGTAAATGACATTTATTAGTCTGTACGGTAACTGTTTTAGCTGCTCATGTGAGCATTTTGACTTTGTGTTTTGCATGAACGGGGTTAGGGCGACATTTTTACGCATATGTCTGCGTCTTAGATCATGTCCCTCACGGTGAAGGTGATTTAAACTGAATACGTGAAGGCATCAGAGGAAGGGGTTTGTTATTGCAAGCAATATGCTTTTACCTGCCTGTAACGACATTATTGCTGTCATATCTGAGAAAAAATAAAGATGTTTCTGAGGCTGAGGTAGTGTTTGCTTGTGATTTCTTAAAATATATTAAAACGTCGCCATGATTTATGTAAATCCAACTTCTAAGGATTTTTAAAAATTAATTCAGTTATTAATATCAAATAAATAGATTTAGAAACAACATTTTACCAGCATGAGTTTCTAGTCAGACATAAAACCCTTACCCAACTACATCTAATAAACGCGCAGAGACATTCATTCAGACAGAAATTATTTTTAAAAGAAACACATTTGTGTTCTGAACAGGAAAAGCATTGATGTATTTACATTTCACAACACATGTATAAACTATAAATAAATATAATGCAGTCAAAGTAACAGAATAGCAGCACTTTTTGTGTGTTTACTGTTCTTTGTCTTGTAGTGATGATTTGTGACATAATTGACACAACATATTAATTCTGACCAAAGAAATGTGATGATTCCATACAAATATGAAATATCAACCTGATTTATCTTTGAATGTTTAATCAGAATATTCTAGAGCTCTTTGCTTCTTTAGGGACCATAAACACACTTCGTATTAATTCAGACGGAGTCAAATATATAGTTTATAAAATGAATTTACTTCTTTTCCTTAAACTAATAATTATACATGACAAGATATGAATAATGAGATGTGGTGGATTCTATTCAATTAAATTCAAGTTTATTTATATAGCGCCAAATCACGACGAGTCGTCTCAAGGCACTTTGCACTACTACTACCGTTGGGGAATCTTCTTCGGCGGTTCGGCATGCGTTTTCATTTTTATGCTGACGACTGTCAGATCTACCTCCCCCTTCAGCGGGGGGTCGATGGGTCAATCTCAAAGCTTGTAGATGCCTTAGAGGATGTGCGCTCCTGGTTGGCTACAAACTTTTTACATCTGAATGACGCTAATTGAAGTAATTTATAAATAAATGAAATGAAATGATATGGAGTGATTTAATGTGATGGAAGCTAGATGTTTTAGCAAAACCATTCTTTGTATCTGAGAGTTTGTGAAGTCTGGGTTGTAAAATAATTTGTTGTTTGGTTATAAATTAGAGAGTTGTTTGTTTACAAAAGTCATCAGACACCAGTATGCAGGTCTACGATACTCTTGGTATTAGTTGCTCCCGGCGGTCGGGAGGGTTGCGGTCAGAGTGGTGAGGTCACCGGACGTCGAAACCACAATACTCAGATTAGTAGCTTCCTCTGAGTCCATCTTCACCGGCCATGAGATGCAACCCGGGGTCTGCTGGTTAGATGTCTGAGAATGAGTATGTGAGAATGCTGTTTGCAGATTACAGCTCAGCATTCAACACCATCGTTCCCTTTAAGCTGGACAGGAAACTGCAGGATCTAGGACTGAGCAGGTCCCTCTGCAGCTGGATCCTTAACTTTCTGTCTGACAGACGCCAGGTGGTCAGACTGGGCAGCACCACCTCATCCCCCGTCACACTGAACACTGGTGCTCCACAGGGGGTGTGCGCTGAGCCCTCTCCTGTACTCACTCTACACCCACGACTGCACGGCCACTAGAAACTCCAACATCATTGTGAAGTATGCGGACGACACCACAGTGGTGGGTCTCATCACCAACGACGATGAGAAGGCCTACAGGGAGGAGATCAGCGCCCTGACCCACTGGTGTCAGGACAACCGTCTCACCCTCAACGTCACAGAGACAAAGGAGATGATAATGGACTTCCAGAGGTGCAGAGGAATACGCACCCCCATCACCATCAACGGCGACGCTGTGGAGAGGGTGAGCAGCTTCCGTTTCCTTGGAGTTCATCTGACTGAGGATCTTACGTGATCAGTGCACACGAACAATACAGTGAAGAAGGCACAGCAGCACCTCTTCTTTCTCAGGAGACTGAAAAGATTTGGCATGAGCCGCCGCATCCTCAGGACCTTCTATCGCTGTGCCATTGAGAGTATCCTCACTGGATGCATCTCCGCCTGGTATGGCAACAGCACCGCTTACAACTGCAAAGCTCTCCAGAGAGTAGTGCGGTGTGCAGAAAGGATTATTGGAGGTGAGCGTCCCTCCCTCCAGGACATCTACAGGAAGCGGTGCCTGAGGAAAGCGGGGAGGATCATCAAGGACTCAAGTCACCCCAGCCATAAACTGTTCAGACTACTTCCATCAGGAAGGAGGTTCTGCAGCATCCGGTCCAGAACCAGCAGACTGAGAGACAGCTTTTTCCATCAGGCCATCAGACTGCTGAACACTTCAGACACCTCACCCTCACTACTGAAACTCCAACATTACACACTCCATACTGTACATTAACGCCACTGTTTTGCACATACCAGCCTCTGTACTTTTTATATCTCTTATCTTATTGTTTACTTTATTCATTTGTTAAATATGTATGTACGCATTATACACACACTCACATGCACACACGTAGAAAAATAAAAAATAAAATGCTTAGCACACACATTTAGGAATGTATATACCTTAAATACTATATATATTATTACTTAGATCAGCCTTTTTTTAAATTTTGCTTGTTTTTACGTTATTGTATTTTGTATTTTGCACAACTGTTGCTGTGAAGCTCGCACACAAGAATTTCACTCACATGTACTGTACCAGTGTACCTGCACATGTGACGTGACAATAAAAGCGATTTGATTTGAATTGATTTGAGGTGTGAAGGAGCTCTTAAAAGAGCTGTTTGGGCTCTATCAGCTGCAGCGTTGCAGAGGCTTTTGACTGAAGGTCAAAGGAGATGGTTTCAAAAGAAGCTTCTTTCCCGATTTGGCCGAATCAGGAGTCAAAAACTGAATTAATCGGGAAGTAATTCTTGTTTTAATAAACTCATTGCTTTTAATTCTGATGACTTCTGGCAAATCATGATGTGCCATGTCTTGAGGGCTTGTTCAGGTCCAAAGATGTTTTAACACTCTGTGAATGAGAATGTTTCAAACTCTCATGTGAGGTGAGTATTAGCATTAAAACGTATCTTATTGTAATGTGTATGAGTGTAAACAATGATTAACTTGTTAAATCAACACATACTGATCTGGTGTAGATGAATGGATCACTGCAAGAATAATACTCATTTTAATTCATTGATTTAAGCACCGATTATTCAAACATTTGATTTAAACATCTTGTTCATTCATCACATATGATTATTTAAGCTTATGAGTCATAAAGTTATGTAGGCCTCCAGTAGGTTCACTTTATTCAGAGTGAAGAGTGTTGAAGTCTGGCTTTACCCAGAGACTGCAGGACCTTTGCAGGAGACCTTGACAATTTTGTTATGTTTTCTTGTATGCAAACAAGCACTGAGCAGAACCTTCCGGATTTGGGGGCCAGATAGATAGTGGGTTTATGTCTGCAAATGAAAGGTCATTATGTGGTCGGCATGTAGGTGTAAATTGACCACTTGGATACGTAACAGTCTAAATAAAGTTTTCATTTAATTTCTTATAATCTGTTGTTTGATTTGATTGATGTGAACACACTTTGTCTATAGGAGATTTATATGTTTTATTTAGGTCAGCTGCATATGGCAGCTAAAACAATGATAAAACTGTATTCATGTACCAGTTTTAAACATGCTGGTTCAGTGTAGAGGCAACTTCAGATAGCTGCACTGTTCTATTGCATTCCTCCTGACCGCCAGAGGGCGGTGCAGAGCACCTGGATATCTGCGTGTGCGCAGCACAGAGGTCGAGCTATACCAACAAAGTCACGCTAGCAGGTGGTGTGGTGGAAGTCTATGGCCAATCCCAATACTTGCACTTCCACCCTTGCGCCCTTCATTTGCGCGTTCCCGGCCAGGGGAGCGAGTGCGTAGGGTGTCCCGATTCTCAAGAGCGGAAGTTGACCACGCCCCCATTGCACCCTTGATCTGCGCTTCACCCAAGTCCGCAGGGATGGAGACCTCGGTTGAGGGTATTACACGCAAGTCATTGCTGCTGGAGAAAAGGCTCAAGTTCCTTTTCTGAAACACGTATTTTCTAATGAAATTTGTTAATTTTAGGATGATTAGTTCATGCTCTAAAACTTTTAGACAAAGTAGCGATAAATGTAAATTTATTTCAAATAACTGTTTGGCTGTTTGTTTAAAAGTTGTTAATAAAGGTTTTAGAAGAAAGTGTCACAGCGACCAGCATCCCGGCATGCGTTGTGATCGATGACGCAATGCTCCCTGTCTCAGTTCTGCAAATATTTGCACACTTGTGTACTACGCACTCGAAGACTTACAGCACACTTTCTCCAAGTGCACTTTGCTGAAGACCGCAGGGCGCAGTGCGAGTATTGAGATGGGACCTATATATACCCCATGCCACGGTACCTCAGTCCTTTTTTCTGTTCTCGCTTCCTGCAGAGGTTTGGCTGGAAACTTTTTGGACATATCGTCGCTCTCGCCTGTAGCCTCGAAACCATTGGTTGGAGTTGCGTGTCTCTGTGTCCTCCAGAGAATGCAAAACACGGCCTGGCTCATTTTATGCTCCGTGAGTTTCACGTAAGTATTCTTACCTGTAGGAGTTGGTGCTACCCTCGTGGCATCATGGCGTTGCACCATGGCACGTTGTGTGCTAGCTTAGTGGGACGGCGATCGCTCCTGCTCCGTGCTAGTGTACAAGTCATCTCAGTGCTTGTGTCGCTGATCGCCTTGTGTGAAGGCTCTAATGCAATGATACTCAATTAGCAGCCCGCGGGCCACGTCCGGCCCGCAGCCCTCTCTTTGTGGCCCCCAAACCCCATGCGCACCTCCCACCCCCACCCCTGACGGCCGACCGGGAGGTGTATGATAGATAGAGCTGAGGAAAATAATCAAATAATCAATGCATGAGATGCGAGCATACATGATTCTGCATCATAGAAGAGTACGCCATAATCATTTGTAGTGGAATGGGGTCTTGTTATTTTAACGGCGGCGCTAGTGTAGCATCCACATTTGTTAGAGTGGGTGTTCTCCACATTTACCGGGTAGGAAACTTTGGTCCGCATTTATGTGGTACTGCAGGGCTGAACGCTGGAGTTGTAACCTGAGACCGAATCAGCCAGATCGTTTCTGTTGGATTTGGGCCGTGAATTGTGTTAATTGAGCGGGTTGTCATGAGGTGCGTTCCGCTCGCGTTATCAGTGACTGAGAGAGAGAGAGAGAGAGAGAGAGAGAGAGAGAGAGAGAGAGAGAGATCCTTCAAACGTGCGTTATTATTTTCATAATTTCATTATTATTTCTTCTGGAAGCGCTCAGTCAGACTGAGTGTTGTGATGTGAGGAGATCCAGTCTTGGGGGGAGCGGGGTCAGTGATGGCGGCAGCAGCGTAAACTGTCTCTTGTTTAGGGACACGGAGAAGTTAAAAGTAGAGATAAATAGATGATAGAAGTTCTTGTTCCACTTTATTCTTTTGTTTCATGATGATAAACTGATGTTAAATTCAACTTGAAGAGAAACTGGGAGGAAGCTTTGGTTCATTTGAAGTTACAGGAGATCTTGTTACCTATCTGCTGCTCCAGAGACAGCATGGACATGAGGGTTACATGGTGAGGGTCACACAGGACAGGTTAGTGCAGTCACACAGCCGAGCTGGAGGGGGACAGGTGTTGTCCTTCTATATATTGCAAGCTTGTGTGTTATGTGAATTACAGCCAGCGATCCAAACAGCAGCAGCACAACCCCCGTCCGGCCCTCTTGCTTCTGGGTCTTTTTTGTGAGTGGCCCTCGGACCATTATAATTGAGGACCCCTGCCCTACGGCAAGTGGATCGCCCTGTGCCATGTTTACTGTTCAGCGGTGAGCATTTACTTTGCTCCGTGCCTTGGATTGTTGTCTGGTGGTGGTGTTTAACCCCAGCAGCTGTGTGTGTGTGTGCACCATGGTGTTGCTGGTGAACAGCTGTGGCAGCTGCTCGGCCTCGTTGGGGCCAGAAGATGGACACATGTTATACCCCTTCTGTCTTGAGATTGGACATTTGAGGGAAGCTCTCGCCGAAGACGCCTGTGTTGTCTGTGCCTGCATGCCACTGGCAGAGAGATCTGCAAGGCTGGCTGCGGTGGAGAGCAGGTTGCCTCAGGGAACCCTGGACTCAAGTCCCAGGAAGGTAGCTTAAGTTCCGTAAACCTTCACATGCTAAAGGCCTCTCGGCTAAGAAAGTTCGCCAAGACCATGCCCTGTCAGCACAGGTTAAGTGTAACAGAGATGAAAATGTGAATTTCACCAAAAGTAATGTGCAGTGATTGTTTGTGTTTTTGGAGCCGCCTACTGGTGGTTAGGCGCAACTGCATGCAACGGGTCCTTCAGGCGCATTCACAGCCCCTCCCACCAAAGCAGTAATGAAAGCTGGTGGAGGTAGGTGTACTGTGAAGCCGCTCTGCACTTTAAGTCATTTTAACCTTTAATTAATATATCAATAGGACTTGTTACAGATATTTAAGTGTTGTTAGAGCATATTTTGAAAAAGGTTAGCTGTGTTTGCATTAAATTAATAACTTTATAGACGAGATTCACACTAATGGAAGCTAGCTTTTCAGTCCTTTTAGTAATGTTTGGGTTTTTTCTTTTTGCCTTGAACAGACCGTTGTATGCAGTTGCAGCGCACACACACTGATGTATTATTGTGTGCTTGTTTTTACATCAGGTACGTTCAGATGTGTTTGGTAAAAATATGATTTGTAAATGTTTTATTGTTTCAACTGCCGGTGGCAGTTGACTGTTATACCTACTGATGGCAGTTAACTGTTTCAACTGTCGGCGGCTGCGCTGTCATTGTTGGTACTATTAACTATTTTATATGTTTTATCAAAAAGAAAGTATGTATTGCTCTGAAATGCAAGTTGTTAAATTAATATATTGCTGTTGTTATTAAATGCCACTATACGATCATATGATGGAAAAAAAAGGAAAAGCAGTAATGAAAGCTGGTGGAGACCGTTGTATGCAGTTGCAGCGCACACACACTGATGTATTATTGTGTGCTTGTTTTTACATCAGATCCTGCCAGTAAAAAGCTCTGAAGGACAGTCCTGTGTCTGTGGCCTGATTGTATGTGTGCGGTGATTTGAGGCAACTCCAATAACCCTGGACGGACAACAAGAGGAAGCCGTCACATAAGTCCTTGTTTCTGAGTCTTAAACCCAGTGTTACGGCTACTAGCCTGGCCAGTGAGATCCAGGAGCCAGGATCACCCAGCCCCAGTGATCGGCCTGACACCACCCCTCCTCCTCCTCTCTTCCAGGCTGCAGAGGAGCACAACTGATCCTAATTCTTCTGATGACCAACACCTGGGATAAAGAGGCTGTGCTATCAGCAGTCTGGGAGGCAACTAGAGATTCAGCTGACACTTTACAGGATAAGCATGATGGGACTTGTAATACATTTTTTAAGGATTCTGGCTCATTGTGGAGTCGGAGGTAATGAAGAGGTCGATGGGTTGGCTAAGGAAGCAACAATAGCTGCATCGGTTCAGTTGGATATTCACTATTGTCAAAGAGAGATCAAGAGCATAATAAGGCAAGAAATGAAGAAGAAATGGCAAAAACATTGGGAGGAGGAAAGGAGGGGAAGATGGTTGTATGACATTCAAAGAAGAGTAGGAGAAATGAGAAACACTGGACGGAGTAGGAGAGAGGAGGTGATCATTGCTAGGCTAAGGTTTGGACTTACTGGGTTAAATAAAACATTATTCATGATAGGGAAACATGATACAGGGAAATGTGATTATTGTGGAGAAGACGAAACAATAGGTCATGTTATATTACAATGCCAGAAATATCAGGCGGAAAGGAGGACGATGGTTCACACTCTTGGTCAGCTGAACGTGAGATTGGATCTTGTTCATTTATTGAGACAAAATTCAAGGAGTGACTGTTTTCAGATTTTATTTCGGTTTTTGAGAGAGACAAGGGTGTTTGGGAGACTTAGAGGTTTTTTTTTTTCCTCTTTCCCTGTTTGGTTTTGTTTTGAGGCTGCTGTTCCAGACCACACTCCACACTAGTTGGTGGCGGTAATGCACCATTGGTTGTTTGCCAACCGCCATTAAACCTCCAAAAGAAGAAGAAGAAGTCTGGGAGGCAGCAGTGCAGGGGTTCTGCTGTCCTCCAGGTCTCGTTTTGGTTTCAACCCCTTCGTTTGAGATGAGTTCACTTTAAGGTGTTAACTCTGAGTTATGAGCTTTCAAAGGTTGAAGCTCCTAGATGATCCGGAGGGATCTTTTGATGTTCTTCGTTTTAAGGTTAACATCATAGTTTACCGACTTTGGGATTTTGAAACACTGTGTTTTTGTTGTACATCGGTTTTTATTATCAACTTGTGTTTTAAAGCACCTTCTGTTTCGGTAAAACTTGTAACAAAGTTTTAACCAGGTGTTTTAATGTTTATAATTCATCCTTTAAATGTTAACCTGTTAGTCTTGATTTAGTTTGTTTTGCATTATTTCTAAAATGCTCGCCATCTGTTTGCTCGTTTTTAGAACATTTTACAAACAATTAAACCCATTTTAAATCCACTGTCACAATTCTTATGTTACCCCCTCCTTCACATTTTAACATCTCCTGTCGGGGACGTAACACCCAGTAAATTTACCCTTCCCCCATCTCTGATCCTTTTTTTTTTTCTTGTTGTCCTCTTGGAAATATGGAGGAGTAGAAAGAAAAGAAGAAACTGGATTTATAAAGTTTCAGAAATTACTGAATACAAACAATTTTTCTAAATAATTTAAAAATGAACCGCAATGGCAATTTGGTGTTTACAGCAGAGGAAAATTGCTCTAAGAGTCATTTTATTTCATTATTTAGCTGAAACTAAATTAAGCTGTATTTATGCACCAGCTGCTATGCTATCTGAACTGCTTTGTTGCATTGAAATAATGAGGAAATTGCGCCGTCTGCTGGCCAAATCTAGTACAACACTCTAGATTCTTAAAACTTTAGCAACTAAGGGGAAGATTGGGGGGGGGGGGGGCAGATTGCCTCAGGGATGGTACTGCAATTTTCTTCTTTTTTCTATTTAGAAGAGAATGCTTTAGCATCCTTATCTTTAATGCAGCTTTAAATATGTTTCTCTTGGAAATATCATGAGGAGATGGAGGGGGAGTAGAAAGAGAAGAGGAAACTGGGTTTATAAAGTTTCAAAAGCTAATGAATAGAAACACTTCCTCTAAATTATTTCTAAATAAACCACCATGGCATTCTGGTGTCTACAACTGCAGAAAATCACTCTAAGATCTAAGCTCTAACAGTTTTTTCTGCTATATGATTGGTTCTTGGACCAATTTCATTACAGTTAGTTTGATTTTATTATAGATATCCAGTCACTTAAAGGATTATTAGGAACACATGTTCAGCTTTTCCTTAATGCAATTGTCTAATCAACCAATCAAATGGCAGTTGCTTCAATGCATTTAGGTGTGTGGGCCTGGTCAAGACAAACTCCTGAACTCCAAACTGAATGTCAGAATGGGAACAAAAAAGGGGATTTAAGCTCTTTTGAGCGTGGCTTGGTTGTTGGTGCCAGACAATCTGCTCAGTTACTGGGATTTCCACACAACCATTTCTAGGGTTTACAAATAATGGTGTGAAAGGGGAAAAACATCCAGTATGCGGCAGTCCTGTGGGCGAAAATGCCTTGTTGATGCTAGAGGTCAGAGGTGAATGGGCCGACTGATTCAAGCTGATAGAAAAACAACTTTGACTGAAATAACCACTCCTTACACCCGAGGAGCGCAGCAAAGCCTTTGTGAAGCCACAACAACCACAACCTTGAGGCGGATGGGCTACAACAACAGAAGACCCCACCGGGTACCACTCATCTCCACTACAAACAGGAAAAAGAGACTACAGTTTGCACCAGCTCACCAAAATTGGACAGTTAAATACGTGAAAAAAGTTGTCTGTTCTGATGAGTCTCGATTTCTGTTGAGACACTCAAATGGTTGAGTCAGAATTTGGCGTAAACAGAACGAGACATGGATCCATCATGCCTTGTTAACACTGTGCAGGCTGGTGGTGGTAGTGTAATGGTGTGGGGGATGTCTTCTTGGCACACTTTAGGCCCCTTAGTGCCAACTGGGTATCGTTCCAGACATGCCACACTCTCCACAGCCGAGCTGGTCGTTTTGATGTGTCTATGGTGGGGATACACTCTCCCAATCAAGTCATAATTTCCTCCAGTGAAGAAGAGTAAGTGGCTGCACATGAAGCATGAGTGTTTTAACTGGCTGGCACACTGAAACACACACATTCAAAAATTTTAAAAGTTCAATGTTTTTTGCTAATCATTTCTTCATGGTAGATCGAAACGCATAGAAAAGTAACACCTCCTGCAACCGAGCCACTTGTTTTTAATGTATGATCTGTGAGGGGGTGTGCTGCTGTTCGAGTCACATTAATAATTGATTAATTATGCAAATTTAAAGTGGCACACACTCAAAACGAAAAATCTTTTGATGTTTTTTGCTAATAATTTTGCCATGGTAAATCAAAACACTTAGAACAGTAATAGCACACCATCCACGGTCGAGCCGTTCGTTTTGATGTGTAATTTGTCGGGGTGCACGCTGCTGTTTGAGCCACATTAACGTCTGCGGAAGAATAATAAAGAGAAAAAATCTCTGGTGAAGAAAAAGAAGAAGCCCTTTTGGTGCAGGGTCCCTTAATAAGACTGATTTATAAAATGAACTCTCAAAAATTAACTGTTAGAGGAGCCAGTTGTCTTCATTTCTACTTTTGCTGGTGAGGTACAATCAGGATGGAGCCTAAACTGAACGTGTGTGTGTGTGTGTGTGTGTGTGTGTGTGTGTGTGTGTGTGTGTGTGTGTGCGTGCGTGCGTGCTTGCGTGCGTGCGTGCGTTTTGTGCGTGTGCGTGTGTGTGTGTGTGTGTGTGTGTGTGTGTGTGTGTGTGTGTCTGCTCTGTCTTCTCGATCCCCAGTGAGTCGTGGAGGATGGCTGCTTATACTGAGCCAGGATCCTCTGGAGGTTTCTTCCTGTTAAAAGGGAGTTTTCCTCTCCACTGTCGCTGCATGCTTGCTTCATATGAGGATTGCTGTAAAGACACTGACACTAGTCAGTGACTTGATGTAATCTGCCAGGTTCCTTATATAGGAAACTCTTTACTGATTGGCTCAATGAACTGACCTGTATTGGACTGGTTACTGTGTGAAGGTCCTTGAGACGACTCTTGTAGCGATTTGATGATATATAAATAAACTGAACTGAATTGAAGTATTTTACAATCTAATAAGATAACTTGAGTAAATACAAATTCATCGTTTCAGAGAGAATAGTCAAACTAAACATCATGTCGGTTTCATAATTTATTTAGCTAGACTTCCTGAGTTTTGATTCAAACTACCAGGAAACAAAGATCCAGCTTCACACCTACTCTACTGCTCCACATAACCATGATGATGACAAGAAGAGTGGTGGACGATGACGTCGATGATGAAGAAGATTAAGGGCAGGTGTGGGTCGTGCGCTCTGGCCCTTCACAGCTTAGGTGTAAACATTGCTGGTTGCTAAGCAACTGTGTCCACCAAGGGGGTCCTTGTAAGGCATGCAGCTGGGGGGTGAGACAAGGAGCCGACAGAACTGTCCCTTCAAACCTGAAAATAGACAATGTGCGTGTGTGTGTGTGTGTGCGTGCGCGTGTGTGCGTGTGCGTGTGTGTGTGTGTGTGTGTGTGTGTGTGTGTGTGTGTGTGTGTGTGTGTGACAGAGGATATTAAAGCGGAAAGGATGAGAATTTCTCAGAGAAGGCAAGAAGAAGATCCTGTTACAGCGGTCTCAGGTCTCACTTTGCTCATGCGTCACACATTACACACACACACACACACACACACACACACACACACACACACACACACACACACACACACACACACACACACACTCCTTTTATGAAAATAACCAAGGACAATCCTCACTAATAATAGAAGTGTTGTCAACTGGCTCTGGAGAAGCAGGACCTTGTGTTCAACTAACTATTTTTGAAGTCCTTTCTACTCGTGACCCCTCACCATCAATTACAACTCACTTCAGGAACAGTCAAACCAGTTTCTCACACTTTCCGGGCTTTCAGTCATCTGGTATTAAAACGTTTATTTAAAGTTGAAGCAAAGAGTCAACTCTGATCTCATTCAGTCCTGGTGCTGTTGACATTGTTCTCTGTCTCTCTGCTCCAGAGCAGCTGCAATGGACTCCATGTTTTATTATTTACTTGGCTGCTCTTTCATCGCCGCTCACTTCTGGTTCCAGCCCCTGTGCGGTAATCGAACTCCACGCATACTACAGGTGATTCGTATGCCTCGGTCCTGGCTTCAGCTCTGTCCCGACTCTGGCTGCAGGAATAAACCGCAAGTGGCCGACAGCACCACCATCGATGAGAGAAACGGTCTTCCTGAGTCATGACTCCAGTACCACTTTCATAAGTTTGTCCCAACCTTTCTGCAAAATTATGCTTTTAAAACAAGTACTTTTGATTTTATACGTACATTTTTAGCACGCTGGGAGTTTGAATACCACAACAAGATCTAAAAGATCTCTGCTTCTCCACGTAAGTGGAGATTTTGAGGTGTTTAGGATAATTATGTTAGAAACTAATTTACTTTCTTTACTATAACTGAAAATGTCCCATCGTAGGCAAAACTATTTCACATTACGTTAAACGCATTATTTCTTTTAGCAGTGAAAATATCTTCTTACTGCTGCATTTATTTGAACATTGTCATCAGTCAGAAAGAAAAACACCCAATGAAGGAGATAGGAAACTGTTTACAAGGAAGCGTAACATGAGCCCTAATCATGACGAAGCCACCCTTGTGCTTAAGAGTAGCAACCATGTTTAGAAAAGTTGCTTTTAAAGTGTTTTAGCTTTTTATCTGTCTTATTTGAGTATAAGTGGAAAAAAATGCTAATTATACTTAAAAAGAAACATGTGTGTTCTGTGTACACCGTTTCTCTTTTCAGTGATAATTTAGCTCAAAACATTCTCTTCTAAACTGGAACTGAAGATGCAACAATCAATATAGAACAATAAGTGCACACCTGATTACCATGAAGGCTCTAAAGATAATCTTATCAGATAATCCTGCTATATGTGGTGTGTTACAATAACTCTGGTCTGCTAGGAAGCACCTCAAGGATAAATCAGGGATTTTCAACATGTCAGATTGTCTTTGTCCTGTTTTTGAGGAGAAACAAGCATGCTGCTTATCAAATGTGGCATGTGAGGCGACAGAAACTCGCTTCCTACCTCTCCCCTGGGAGTGTTCATGTGTGATTTTTGTTTGTAGAGTGTCGTTTTTGCCATGTTGCTGGGGTCTCTCATGTTTTGAAAATAATCCGACACTTTTTAAATCCTGCCGTGTGAACTTAGTTTAGTGTCAAGAAGTGAGACATACAGGTGAGTGGTTACTATGGTGACGCTGATAAGCCATTGGCGACAGCTTAAGCATTTTTGTTTAAGCTTTACTTTTTTCTTCTTCTTTTTTTACAGTTTATTAATTGAAATTGTTTTCTGAGCTTAAATTATTACACTTTTGGCTGCTTTGACACTCTTAAAATGATCTATATGTAGTTTCTACTTCTGTTATTTTTGAATGTCACATTTTCTATCCGTTCATCTCTTGCTTTAGCTTTTACAGCAAACGTCCCTGAAAACAGCTAAATGCTTTTTAGCATCACACAAAAATCAACGTCCACCACACAAGTCCCTTTTGACGATTCCAGGTTGACTCGTTTTGTAAAATCGACTCGTAGCCCCAAGGCCTTGCTAACAGATTCTTATGAGGATGAGTCACACGGAGGACAAAATGAAAATACACTAAAACTATTTGTGTCTTATGTTTGGTTCAACGGTTTAACGAGAAACTGTAAAACAGAGAGTAACGGAGGGTTTTTAGGATAGCAGTGTGTGTGTGTGTGTGTGTGTGTGTGTGTGTGTGTGTGTGTGTGTGTGTGTGTGTGTGTGTGTGTGTGTGTGTGTGTGTGTGTGTGTGTGTGTGTGTACACCAGGAATAGGGCTCGGGTTGGGAAAACACTTACAGCTTAGCACCATTCCAGTGAAGCACCTGTCGCTCACACACACACACGCACACACATACACACACATGCGCACACGCGCGCGCACACACACACACACATGCACTCTTTTTATGAAAATAACAAAGGACAATCCTCACTAATAACACAAATTGTCTGATACGTACCACACTGTCTGACTGCATGTGTGTGTGTCTCTTGAACACTCTGTGACATGCTCAGAAATGTTTACACTTGTGTCTGCAAGGTCACACAGAGCTCCTCTCACATGGCCGCTGTTACACTTACTGCCTCCTGATCATGGCATGCAGCCGTTTCTTCTTCTGTCACATTTTCCTCACTTAAGATGAAGACAAGTCTCTAGGTTAGATTTTGAGGAGCGTGTGAGTTTCATTCTCCAGTGTGAGTCTGCCTGGAGAAACTAAGAAGTAATGAGCAGCTGATCGATAAAAAACAATAAAGTTATTTTTTAACCTCCCGTGTTCTGTCTCTACTTCAGCTTCTTACTTGAAAATCCTCCTCCATCACCCTGTCATCGACTGTTTCTCCACTCGGAGCTCAGCACCGTATATGGAGGGACCGTCCAGCAGGGGAGCCACAGGGTTAAATATACTCTGGATGCCAAACTACTCCAACCAAAGGGAGCTGCGCCAATGCACCGAGGGGGACACACCGAGGACATTTGCTCATTTTCTAATTAACATAAGAATTTTCCTGTTGGTTGTAAAAACACAACCATGAACTTAGAACTTTTCTAGCATAAAATAAAATAAACGTGAACTAACAATCTGTGCAAGAAAATAAGAAAATTAACCTCATAGGTGAAATTTGAGGCTGGATATAATTTCAATGAAACAGGTGCAAAAACCCAAATTAAAGGGTTAAAGGAAACAATCGTAACAAACAAAACATCCTGCAGATTTCACACGTTTTCTTCATTATTCAATTTTGCACAAGTAGGCCGAAGCTGCTGAGGTTTTCCGAGTAAAATGTTTTCCATTCCCGCGAAAATTTGTCACAGCTTTCATTTTTTTTAAACAGCAAAAGTTTTAGACATGACTACAGACGCACATTAGGGTGTTTGCCGGTGGAGCGCTCAGTCATCCATGGTATTCTACTGACAAAGCTCCTTAGATGAGAAGCAAAACGTCTTCAAGGACAAAAGAAGTTCAGTTGCCTTCATTTGAACCTCTTTGGATGTTAGGGTGTTCATCGTTGTTCTGCTGAAGCAGGACCTTCAGCATCTCAAGAATCGGGTGTTTGCAAAGTTATGCATTAAGTCATTTTAAAGAGCAAGTCACCCCCTACCAGTTTCTTACTCAACTCCCACTTCCTGTTTGAAAAATGCAACAAATGCTGTTGCCCAGCAGACCGAGAGGATGGAGCCGCTAACAAATACACACACTCACGACATTGTGACATCATAATGTACCATCTAACATCATAGTGTGCCTCTTAGCCAATAGCGACGGCAGATTTAAATTCTAATGCAGTGCAGAGTTTTTACCTGACGACGGTGCAACACTGTTTTAGGCAGAATATTTAAATTTTAACAAAGATGCACTTATGTGCCCAATTATTGACCACACTTGTCTGCAGCACGATTAGACACTCGTTTATATAGTTTATCAGCAAAAAAAAAAAGTTAATTTGGAGTGACTTGCTCTTTAAAGAAAGGATTTGGTGATCCAGGTGAAAATAATCTCAGACTTTCTCCTCATCATGTTTTCCATACATCATATATTCTAAGTTACTGGTGGTTTTGTTTCTGTTGTGTGACGAGCATTTATTTCACAATGCATTCTGCAGTTCTTGATCCCAACATGACAGAATGACAATGCTCTGAAGAGATTTTAGTACATTAGTCATTCCAGCTTAGCTTCACTACAAAGTGCAGACATGTGGTTAAAGGGGAAAGGATCTCCAGTGATTTACGATACCTTCTTGGACCAGAGAGGTGGGATGAAGGGGGCCTCACTCCAAGATCTGGTGACATAACAAGGAAACATGAGAGCCTAAAGCATGTCCTCATTCTTCACAGCTCCCAGCGGCTAGTGTGGATTATCATGAATCGAGATGCAGCCTGGTGATGTATCTGTTATTGACAACAAGGAAAATAATGTGTCAAAAGTTGATGTTCACAGGACACGTGATGGAAGTGTCTGATGGGGCCAAGGAAAGTGTTAACTGGATTGGCCATAATTCCACCATGAGGAGACGCAGAAATATGAAGGTGTTTATTACAGGCCCTGTTCTCCAACAAGAACATTCCCACCTGACTCCAAATGGTGACGGCAAGACTGATGGAAAAAGAAGGAGGGTATCCCCTTTATTTGTTTGTTTGTTTGTTTGAGACGTTAAGCACACAACCTTGTAATAAGTGACATACTTTATAGTCTAAATTGCTCAGAGTGGTAGATAAGACCAGAAGATACAAATTATGCTCATTTAGAGGTTTTTCCATATGTGCAGTAAGGTAGTGGTAGTGTCATGGTTTGTGATTGATATCCTGTGGTCAGACTTGAGTTCTGTAGAAAATGTATCAAAACAAACCAATGCACCAGAAGATTAGATGATGAGCAAACAAGTTGATAAAAAGATAAAATCTAATTGTCGGTAATTGAAATAAGTAATTTGAGATATTTTTAGAGCTGACAGGTTTTTTTTTATTCACTGTTAGCATTGTTAGACCAACATACGCCTTTAGCTTTTTTTTTTAACCAATATTAGAGTTAAACTAAAAGATGACATGGCTTCTTGGGAATACAAGAAACAACTCCCAGATGGCTCCTGTTACTGGTTTCCATTCTTCTGCTGGTGTCAGTGCACAAAAGAAACTCCAGCAGTGATTTTCACACTTGGCAGCCCCACAGGCTCACATATGATTGGCTCTGGAATAGTGGTTGTATCGACTAGTCGACTAGTCAACTTCACTGCTCTGTAGTGACTTTTTATGCCTTCCATAGACTAGTCGCTGTCACGTGATAATGACCAACAAGATGCAGTCCTCAGAAAAGTCAGCAGGTGACGAGCCCATGCGCGTCGGGAGGCGACGCGCTGTGCCAGAGCGTCGGTATCTGACGCCCGCCGTAAAACGGACATTTGACCGAATTGTGACCTTTACCCTCTTGCAATTTAACCCTCCCCTCACCCCCATCCTAACCTTAACCAGCTTGCGCATGCAAAGCTCTGATTGTTGACACGCTCCAGACATCTGCGTCCTGAGCACGGCCACAGTAACATTATCAAATCAGGTGTCGCCACCTCAAAAACTAATTTAACACGCGATCGTTCATGTCGGCTCATTTCCTTTTATGTTTTTTGTTTTTTTATTCTTTTATTTGTGGCTGATGCGTTTTGCTGCTGTGGATCGGGGTGCATCACCTGTTTTGTCCTCCGGTGACGCACCTCACTGATGCGACCGGCGAGCAGCGAGCACTCCGCTGTTTTTGCGGTCGGTAGATCTTTTAGAACTGCAGTTCAAAGGTAACTCATAAGGTGAATATATATGAACCCAGGTAGCAGTTTTTCTTTAGAATTGAGAGGAGATGCAGGAAGATAATAAACAGGCAGGACAGAAAAATAGTCAAATAAAAACAAGTTTGTTTTGTACCTGGTGGTTGCAACAAACAGACACCATTGAAGGTAATCAGAAGTGAGGAACAGAAAATGAAATTATTATTTTAATGTTTAGAGCAGCAGGAACTCTGAGAGGCTGCAGGCGCTTCAGAGAGTTTGCGGCCGCTGCGCAGGGGGAGGGGGGAGGGGGCTGAAGCAAAATGCAGAAATGTGTGTTAACTTAGAAAATGTGGGCGCAATTTTAACTGTCAAAAACTCTAGCGAACCCCCGTCGGAAAAAAACGCTTGATCACCCATCGTCAGTTTTAGCCGCTTCAGGTGTATGACATCATCAACGACTAGTTGAAGTCAACTCAATTTTCATTAATTGACGGTCGACTTAAAAAAAATTAAGTCATGCAACCCCTACTCTGGAACCAGGAAGTATGTAGGAGGGACAGATTGTAAACACTGACTATGTCCCCCTTAGGTCTTTTCAAAAGAAAAACAGACAACCCCCAGCTAGCTAAACAGGACATCTGTTTCAACGTAACTTTGCTTCCAACATGACTGTGACTTTCGGCTGTTTTGTGATTATTTCACCACATAATTTTTACTTATTGTACCTTTAAGCTAATTTAGCATCAGTACCTGTAAAACGAATGCTTCCACATTTATGTAATAGATCTAGTTTGGAAGCTTTTTGATATAATTCAAAGAGCTATTGCAGAAAAAGTATTAATTGTTCATAGGAAGTTAAACAGCAACTCCCTCTACTCTGGAGTTAGCAAGGCTGCTCTAGCTTGGCTCTAATTGGTACAAGATGCTGCAGCTAGACTCCTGACTGGCACCCAGAGGCATGAACACATCACGCCAATTTTGGCTCGTCTGCACTGACTTCTGGTCTCTTTTGGAGTCAAGTTCAAGGTACTCACATCGGTCTTCAACTGTTTGTGTTGTAAAGCACCTTGGGGGGTTACAGGACTCTAGAAGGCGCTATATCAAATACAGGCCACTTACCATTCTATCAGAGATCAGACAAGCACCATCTCTGCCAGTTTTTAAGAGCAGGTTGAAGACCCATCTTTACACCACGGCATTCCACTAGCCTTCTTTTAGGCGTTCTTATCTTGTCTTTTAACTAATATCTTTATTGCTTTCATCTATTTTGCTTTTATTTATATTAGCATCATATTGCTTTAATCTATAACATCACATGCATGGGTTAATCATGACCAGACTACTGAAATAGCAGCACAGCTGCACTAAATGTGTATTATTGCACCTCATTCAAGCATCAATCATGGACCTCTCCTGCAGGGCGTCACATTCTCAAAGCTTCCAGACAGAACACCCGGACTCTGCCATTGTGTCATCGTGGCTGCCTGGTTTCATGCCCACCACATGATTTATACCAGAGGAACACAGGTGGTGCTATAGGTGCTGCCATAGCAGGCCACTTCATACCCCAGCTGCCCTGCTTTTGCTAATAATACAAGCCAATGCACACACCACATATATAAATGTATACACACTTTACTACTGCCACTGCTGAGCATCATCAATCTAAGGGCATCTATCACACTGATGAGGTGATGTATCTCACACACACCTAAGGACAATTTAGACAGACCAATCAACCTAACAGTCATGTTTTGGACTGTGGGAGGAAGCCGGAGTACCCGGAGAGAACCCACGCATGCACAGGGAGAACATGCAAACTCCATGCAGAAAGATCCCAGGCTGGGAAGTGAACCCAGGACCTTCTTGCAGCAAGGCAACAGCTCTAACCACTGTGCCACAGCGCAGCCCACCAATTGAAGTCAAGTCGGTTTATTTTTAGGGTGCCAATTCACAACAAGAGTCATCTCATAGCACCTTTTATTAACTAAACATTCCAGTCGAACTGACTAAAAAATGCATCTCCACAGATTGCATCAGCAATCCCTCATATTCAGCAAGCATGTAGCGACAGTAGAGAGGAAAACTCCCCTTCAACAGGAAGAAACCTCCAGCAGAACCTAGCTCAGTAAGAGCAGCCATCTGCAACGACCGACTGGGTGTTTGAGACGACAGAGCGAACACACAAAAAATAAACTGATGAACTGGTAGTACTTTCACTGATAAAGAAAGTAAAAAGTATCGGGAGAGAGAATGTTTAGTTGTTGGCAGTATGCCAGCTGATGGTCCGCTCCAGCAGAACATCAAACCTGGTGTAGCTGCTCTAGAAAGACAACCACTCAGAGAAAACATAAAGTTAACAGATGAGGAAACCATAGTTATTTAATCAGACATTTTTATATGAGTACATATTTTAAAAATGTTATTTCACAGGTGGAGACTTTAACCTTTTTTGGCCCCCACTTAAATTCTGAACGTCTTTTAGGGACATGAATGATCTCACTAGGGATGTAAGAAATCATCGATATCGCAATATATCGTGATATTGTTTCCTGCAAAACTACATCAATATTGTGTTGGAAGAATTTACATGCAAACAATTGTGTAAATGATTTTCCTTTGGTGCAATTCACATGCCAACCACTAGTTGGCAGCAGTTGAAATGTAAATCCCTCTGTTATGGTTCAGATACCTCATGTTTGGACTGTTTATTGAATTTTCCTACAGTAAATTCAGTAAAAAAACTGTTAATATCGTCTGGCTGAAAGTATCGCAATATATCATGATACGTATCGTATCGCCAGAATTTTACCAATACACATCCCTAGTTCTCACGTATCATTTTTCATTATTTTATGATATTTCCAAGAGAAAAGAAAAGCCTAATAAAGTGAAAAATATTAAAGCTATTAGATAATAATAAAGTAGAAAAAAGCACTTTTAATTTTATTTTACAAAACAACACTTCTACTGTAACATTTGATTGGTTGCTGATAGTATGAAAATATGTTGGGTTCAGTGGAAAGGGCACG
This sequence comes from Nothobranchius furzeri, assembly GCF_043380555.1. Lineage (NCBI taxonomy): Eukaryota > Metazoa > Chordata > Actinopteri > Cyprinodontiformes > Nothobranchiidae > Nothobranchius > Nothobranchius furzeri. Next base: position 50,854,525 of record NC_091752.1, read on the forward strand.
AACAATTAAAATCTTATCTGTTGCTGATAGCTCTCTGAACAACCTCAGTTTGGAGAAATAGAGTTAAATCTACTAAGAACGCTGCACAAATCAGAGGGATCAGTTCTAAAGCAGATTTCTTTCAAAACACATTTAATCTGAAAAATTTTATTAAAAAACGTTTTTTGCAAGTTTTACAGTTTTAAACATCGACATTAGCACGATTTTCACACAACTATTCTGGCAGATCTTCCACTAATTTCTCATGTAAATAGTTATGTAAACAACCATGCACAGGAAGGTAAAAGTTCATGCAATATTGTTTGTATAATTTGGTATTAAGATTGTCTCGAGCTGAAACTTTAACTCATTTAACTCTATTTGCCCTCTGGGATTATAAAGTATCTTTGAATTTGAATTCACTGCCAGTCGTTTCCTGATCGCTAAAGCCCTTCGCTGCCAGCGTTTCTCGCCATTTTTACTGTTTTTTTAAGAGTGACATAACGTTGCGCTCTATGATGATGTCGACACCAGAACAAAGCGGAGACTCACCTCTCACATCAGGAAGAATCCGCGCGTTTCAAGCGTTATCCGTTCTTTCATAATCCGTTGTTGAATTGTGATCGACAGACGCTTTTCCAATTCGCGCCTCACTTTTTTTCACAGGAACGGCCCAAAACGATCTCCTAACACATGGATTTTCTGCTTCCTGATCATGTGAGGTGTGACGTATGCAGATGAAGATCGGTTTCAGGGCTGAGATGTTTGTTCTCTCAACGCGGGGGCTCGTTCCGATGCCCAAACAGTAAAAAAAATGCAAATGACGACTTCAGTCGTTGTTGGCACTGAACGGTTGGATCTAAAATGATGACTTTAGTCGTCAATGGCAGTGAATGAGTTAAATAGACCACAGACAAGTGAGGTGCCAACCGTAGAGGACATCCTCCTTCTGGACAAACGGGTCCTCCTCCATGTTTATAATACCTCAGGAACTGAACCATAAACCAGGACAGTGAATGATCCTTTAAGTCATCAATTTGCTATTTAAATGATCAGTATTCATCAGCCAGATAAGCAGCCACATTATGAAAAACCTGCCTACTTAAATAAATGAGTCATTTGTATAATTTGTTAAAACTGTGTTTCAGGAGCTGGCATCTCAGAGGCTTTAGTTGGTGCATGTGTGCTTGTGTTTCCGGAAGGGTTGCATGGTATTATTCCGGCTGTGCTTTATTAGCATTAGAGCACAAAGCTTGGAATGGGCCACAGCAACCTGATCCCTGAGGGAGATTGAGCTAAATGTCAGTGAGCCCACCTTGAGTTGTGCAGACAACAGGATGACAGATTCAGACAGGAAACAGCAAGTGGAGCTGCTCTGACGTCTAAAACAATTATGTTACAGGTGTTTAAAGCATTACATTGAGTGACAGCGATAACAGAAAATACTTATGACAAACTGATTCAATCACAAAATCCTTCATAAAAAGCCTGGTTAATGCATCTCCATCTGCGGCGCTACGACCGTGGCACAGGAGTTAAGTGCTCGCCCCTTAATCGGAAGGTTGCAGGTTTGAGCCCCACTCAGTCTGTCGCTGTTGTGTCCTTGGGCAAGACACTTAACCCACGTTGCCTGCTGGTGGTGGTCGGAGGGACCGGTGGTTCCAGTGCTCGGCAGCCTCGCCTCTGTCAGTGCGCCCCAGGGCAGCTGTGGCTACATCGTAGCTCATCACCATCAGTGTGCAAATGTGTGTGTGAATGGGTGAATGACTGATTGTGTTGTAAAGCACCTTGAGGGGTTCCATGACTCTAGAAGGCGCTATATCAAATACAGGCCATGATCGGTCGATGCAAGGGCTCTGCTGCAGGCCCCTAGAGGGTGACGGAGACATGCCTCATTGTTAACTGTCAAAAACTTTGCAAGCCTGTGATTGGTCAGTGTGCCACTTCCTTTACACTTGTCAACAGCACTGCCATTCAAAAAAGAAACAAAAAAACAAGTGCTGAGGTACTCTAGCAGCCGACGTAGAGCAGATTGAAGATCGTCTCATGAAAGGGGTCCAACGATGTGAACATTTGTACTACATTGACTGAAAGAGCACAGACTTTTAATTCGCGGAAGGAAATTATGGGAAACAATAGCAGATTGCATAAAGATGTAGAGGAGAATAAGGGGCAGATTAGTCTGTTAAAAAATCTCTAAAATACATGAACACAATATAAATACACATACACAATAGTACTTACACTATTATGGACTAGAGACATGACTGCAATGGTGGCAGAACCCATCCAGAAATTGACCCTTATAATATAATATAATATAATATAATATAATATAATATAATATAATATAATATAATATAATAATATAATATAATATAATATAATATAATATAACCCAAATTATGAATGTCAAAATAATAGAGACATTTTACTTAAAAGAAAGAATTAAAGAAAGAAAACTATCTTTTATGTAAAGCCTCTCAAGATAAAAATCATGAGGCGCTTCAGAAAAACCAAAAAAAACTAAAAGATTTTAAAAAATGATTAAAAAATGTGTTTCAAATGACAAAAAATTTGAAAATTGTGATTAAAAAACATAAGAAAAGGGAGAGAGAAAATGAATAGGGTTAGGAAATCAATTCATCCCAAGAAAGGCGGAATGGGTAGAAAGAGCAGAACAAGGAGAGGGTGATGACAAAGGTCACGTAAAAGCCAGCCTGAACAAGTCAGTCTTCAGCTGCTTTTTAAAGGAGACCACTGAGTCCACTGATCTCAGGCTCAGGGGGAGAGAGTTCCAGAGTGCTTATTTTCATGCGTCCCTGGTGTCCGTTATTAGTACATTATGGTTATACCAAAAAATGAAACTTATCTCCTCCTTTTTAACACTGTAATCTAACTGCTGAAATGTCTCCTCAGCCTTCATTAGCTTCTACAGAAGAGGTTCATCACAAAAACAAACAAATCAGCTGTGTTCAAAATCTAAAACATCCAGGAAACGTGCTGAAAGCAGACTCCAACTCCACCTTGTCAGCTCCACACCACATTTCCCCCCACCAGCAGGGACTGGAACAGCAACTCTGAAGTTGCAAGTGCAACCGTGGGGTCTGAATGACATTTCATTAACCCTGTAAAGGGTCATTTTAGCACATATTGGCTCCAGAATTTTTTTTTAATTATGAAAAGTTGCATAGTATCCATTTCAAATTGCATTTATCGATCTCAATCATATATCTCTTATCATATAACTTTTTAGAGTCGCCTGTTGCACAAAGAGAGGGCTCGCGGGCCGGACGTGGCCCGTGGGCCACCAATTGAGTATCGCTGCTATAAACCCTCAGTGTGACCAGCTTCTGTTTTTCTTCAAATTTCTTTCTTTCTTTTTTTTCCCGTGTCCTGTCTGGCTGTGAAGCAAACAGAATTGATGTCTGAATGCTGGTGACAAGCCTTACAGATTTACTCTCAGGTGGAGCATCAAAGCTTCTGCTTTTAATGTCACACCTGATACTTAAAACTTTATTGTTATTGTTTTTGAATGCTTTGTAATTCCCACCAGACATGGAGACAGAGGTGAAAGAGAAAAGAAGAGACAGGGGGGGGGGGGGGGGGACCACAAAAATAAACAATTAATGATGAACAGGGGTCTGCTGCTAGACCTGCAGAAAAACAACATTCAACAGTACAACAGGAGCAAGTTATCACTGCGTCAACCTGATGAAGAAATATAAAATCAACATTTTTTTTACTGAACAATCACACAATAATAAATCACAGTGCGTTTAGTGCCAACCACAGCCTTAAGACATGTGTTGAAAATGCCCAAGTCCATACTTACGAGAGCACCATGCGAGCACCTGTGTGTGCACATGCGCTTGTATATGTTAGGTTTCTCTATAGGAGCGTCCAATAGAGAGTGTGAGGGGCCACGGATCTGCCCCCCAAAGATGTGTAGGAGATGGAAGGAGCTCCAAGTCCCAGAGATCCAGGAGCTGCCCCAGAGCACAGGGACCTCAGAGAGACTGCAACCAGAAAAGCCCCTGCCCCCCTCGAGAGGCGCAGAGGATCGCCCCGGGTGGCCACAGCCAGCAGCTGACAGAGTCCAGGGAGATATCAGCTGCAAGCCCGCAGGCCCGCCCGCAGCCTCCCACCCCCAAGCCGGCCGAGCCCGGAACCCAGCAACCCGGGAACCAGAGGCGACCAGCCCCGCCGGGGACCCAACAGAGCCCAGCCCAGGGACCCAGATCCCACCAGGCAGCCACCGGGATTGATCAGGCAGATGCCAAAAATCTTAAATGAACACTCAGGCAGGCCAAGGCACCACACTCCACACCAGGTGTGGCACGGGGAGGGGAGGCAAAGATGTATATCATCAAAAGAAGTCCCAGGATAAATATCTCATTTTAAAACCTCTGTTAGTTTATAAATATTTCCAGGGAGAGCCCTTGTCAACGTAGTTGAACAACCATGTGTCCAGTCTTGACCTGGTATTTGACCTCTGATATCATCCTCCTATGACCCCACTGAAGGGCGCCAACTATTTCAGCCATCGTTTATCATCTATAGAGGCAGTGGTGTCCAAACTTATAAAGAAAATGGTCAAAGTTACTAAGTTAGAAGTCTTAAAGGCCAACAATTTTTTTTACTTTAACTTAAAAAAATTCTAAATTTGGGTATTTTAATGTGTTCTGCTCAAAAACTGCCTAAAGTAGACAAATTGGTAAAAATCTGACTGACGTGCCTGATGTAAAACATGAAAAGAAATGTTAGAGCTGTTATAAGTGGTCCATCACTATCACCATGGTTACCACACATGTGCCTCTCTTTCTTTCTCTCTCTCTCTCCAGAGACCAAAAATTAAGCCTCAGACAAACAGTTGCTGTGTGAAGACTAGACATTTTGAACGAATTCTTGATCTATGTGTGGCAGAAGGTTTGGGTGGTCAGACGTGTGAATTTTTATGTGAGCTTGGGTGTGAACTCTGCGTTCTGAGGGGATTAAAGAGACAACCATCAGTCCTTCAACAGTGAGAGACACAACAGAAGTTTCTGATGTGGAGTTTGGATTTAAAATAAAAGGGAGGAATTAGAAGAGCTTGTTTGCTACAGATTGAAACAAGTTTATAATCTCCAAGCTTAGTGTGTGATATCATCAGTTGTACTGTACATTCTGTGAGAAAATCTTATTTCATTCATCCATTCATAGAACATCTGAGTGTTTGTCCAAAGACACGTGAGCCCACATGTGTGCCCTGTCTCCCATTTAGAAAGCCTTTTTCCTTTGTCCTGACCGGGCACACCCTCTTCATCACATCTTATTTCCAGCTTGCCCGGGTGGAGGGACCCCCTCTGCAGTTGTTGCCCTCTCCCACCCCACGGAGCTTCCTCTCTGCCTATTCTTTCCTGCGGGGCAATCCCTGCCCACCTATCTGCGATGTCCCCATCCAATAAGAAATGAGAGAAGTGGGACAGGCACCAATGAGGCCAAGTTTTCATCTGTATAAAACTTTTCGGGAAACTTCACCGGGTTGCACTTTCTGTCAGTCCAGGGCTCCGAGAGGAGATCATCAGCCCAGAGAGAGCACAAGAGTGGGAGGGGGGTCGCCACTTTTTAATCCCACACTGAAGAAAGTGGTGGGTGAAAACAGACGTTTCTCTTTCATTCGTCTGACTTGACTGGTCTCAGGTTCACTCAAACTGAGCCACTCAAATTAATGTTTCTGTGTTTTTATTTTTTTATTTTTTTTACCTTTTCATTTTCTTCCAAAGCCTCTCCGTTTCTACGAGGATGGAGAACGCACACATAAAGGAGTCCAATGAAGTTCTGGCATACTTTGGGGTCACTGAAGACAGCGGCCTGTCACCTGAGCAGGTGAAGAAGAGCCTGGAAACATATGGCTACAATGGTGAGGGAGATGGATGGATGGATGGATGGATGGATGGATGGATGGATGGATGGATGGATCGAGAATATAGAAACACAAAGGGATAAACAGAAGAGGAAGATAGAGAAGTTGACGGATGAATGATATGTGAGTCCTAGTGTTTGTGCATGTGTGCCTATGTGCATTCACGCATGCAGGCGTGCGTGTGCGTGTGTGTGTGTGTGTGTGTGTGTGTGTGTGTGTGTGTGTGTGTGTGTGTGTGTGTGTGTGTGTGTGTGTGTGTGTGTGTGTGTGTGTGTGTGTGTGTGAGTGTGTGAGACAAAGGAAGGCAGTTATGTGTGTGGAGCATGTGCATCGTAGTGTCAGGTTTCTGACAGCTGTTACTGGTTTTAGACGAGAGTGAAATCAGTTTAATATCAAACTAAATCTTAATTTGTTGTGAGGTGAAGAGAACAGTGAAGAGAAAGTTCCTGAACTTAGAAAGTTTTTACCTGAACTCCAAACAAACATGATCAGACATCATCCGCTGCAGACTAAAGATGGTCTGGTTCCCTTTTGGTATGATTCACTTCCTAGGAAGGATGTTTTAATTGTGTTACACTTGCATTAAAGCACATTAAATCTAAAAGGCATTACGTGTATAACTGTCTCTGTCTGTCTCCACCAACAGAGCTGCCAGCAGAGGAGGGTGAGTACACACACACACAAACACACACCTGCTCTAGAGATCTGACTCTCATGTCCTGTCGATCAGCGTTCATCTCACACACCTGCTCCTCTCACTTCCTGTGATGACAAGTAAAATGGTCATTTGTTTAACACCAATCACTGTGACCCACACGCATCAGGATCACCTGACATCCCATTTCATTCATGGATCTGTGCTGTTTACAAACTCTAAAGACTGATGAGGTCATTTTAGTTGGTCATTATCTTTTATACACATTTCCTTTTTAAGTCACTCTCCTTTAATATTACACATTGGTGTGCTGACATTTTTAAACTCATCTGGATTTAAATTTGTTTTGTTTTCGTGTTTATTATCAGGAAAGAGTATCTGGGAGTTGGTGGTGGAGCAGTTTGAGGACCTGTTGGTCAGAATCCTTCTTCTGGCTGCATGCATCTCCTTTGTAAGTGTTTGTACTCATCACACAGAGCATCAGCATCCCTGAGCGGGGCAGACTGATGAGATAAAAGCAACAAAAAAAAAACCCAACAAATTAAACTAGTTCATACTAAAACAAAGAATGCACAAAGTAAATGACAAAAACAACCTTCCTTTTACTTCATATTAAGGAATGCTCGATAGTGTTTTTTTTACTGATATCTAATATATCAGGATATTCCCTGACTATTAATTTCCAATACAATATATATTGTGTACTCCTTTCATAGGTCTTAGGTCGATAACATCCCATTTCTCCCATCATTCATGTTTTAATTTTAAACATTTTCCTTGCAAAATTACAACTATTTCAATTCAAGTCAGTAACAGGAAAAGTGCCATATTTATTATGTCTCCAACTGCTGAATCTCCTTCTCCATAAGTATAATGGCAAGATGTGTTTATTAGTGAGTAAAATATTTTTTTTCTTTTCCTGTATATAACAGTGATAAAACTTTTTTAACATCTTAAGATAAGAAAAGCAAACCTTGGGTAAAGATTCTTGTTTTTGTTTTAGTCATTAGCTACCTAGCTACACATAGCTACATGCTGTGTGCCACATAAACTGAAAAATCTCATAAAGTTTATCTCAAATCTGTCATGTTGTGACATTTTGACAGAGAGGAGAAGTAGCTGAAGAGTTTGATGTATAACATGTGTATGGTATGTAAAAGTTGGGTCATAAAATAACTGAAAACCAATTCCGGTGTCGGTACAGGATCTGCTCAGGTGCAAGATCGGCTCGGGGTCCTTCGACTGCCGATGACGTCAAAGTACGGCAAACCCACTCGGACAAAATACACTACACATCTATACTGTTGGAAAGAAATTAGCAGTTTCGTTATTAAAATAATGTTTCTTAAGACGTAAGTTTTGTGTTTATAATGGTATTTGTAAAATAAAACACTATATTTGATTCACAATGTTGAACTCCTCTTTGAGCACATCCCTTGAAGGATCATAGGTATTAGCAACACCTGTGAAATTGTATTTGCAGGAAAAAAGTGTGTCCCGTTTATTGAAGTATTTTGTGTTTAGAGTTTTTGACGTCTTGTCCAAGCGTAGTTCAGGTACGCTCATAGCTGCTAGCCAAAACTCTGGAGTTAAAAGTTTTCTGGCTTTACTAAAGTACCTGTCTGTACTTATTTGATTGATGGTAGTTTTACTTTCTATTAGACTCCAAATGTAATCATTTGGCACGTTTCTAATTCATAATTTGTAATAATGTAATCGGTGATATTAGCATTAGCATTCCTATGGGTTTTTCCATGTATATTAGCATTGCGCTAACCACTCGCTGCCAAATTGCAGCCTTTGCGATTAGAAAATCTCCTTTTGTCACATCGCAATTTAATTGCACATGCAGTTAATCGTTCAGCCCTAATATACATGCAGCTCTATGCTAAAAGTGTATTTTCAAAGAGGTAATGATGGATTTCTTTGTAAAAGTTGTTCATCTTTGCAACAGAAAGATTTGCCTGGACCAGTGTAACGTGATAACAACGTGACGTGATTACGTAATTCCGTAAGGTTCATGTTCAGCCAATCAACTACTTAGACGTCATCGGCAGTCGACGGACCCTGAGCCGATTTTGCACCCAAGCAGATCTTGTACCGACACCGGTATTTTCTGATATTACATTTTAATGCCGATTTTGGCCGATATTAATTGAATTAAAAAAATTGAATTAAAATGGCTTAGTTTCAATTTTAATAAGTCCCTCTACATCAATAAGGTTTGTTTCTGGTACAAAAACAACACAGTAACGGCACACAGTTTATGGCAGGCAAGGACTCACTCAAATCGCCGCTGTGGCATATTGAGGGAGTAAACAAGTTGAAATAAGAGCAATGCTGCTACTTTTTAGTATGTTCACAATATAAACAAGTTTTTTAACCGGCGGACTTCCTAAAAAAAATGAAAGTGAAACTTAAAGGACAATTTGGACGTTTTCTTATTATTATAATACTTTACTGAGTTTTCTACCTCTTTTAATTTTAATGCTTTGTTAAAATAGATTTTTTTTTATTATTATTTTAATGCTTTTCTGAAAAGTATCGGATCGGGACTCGATATCGGCAGATACTCAAAATTAAATGACTCGGAATAGGATCCGGAGCAAAAAAAAACGTGATCGGAACATTTGTTGTTGTTTTGTTTGTTTTCACTCAGCAAAGAAGCCAAGATAAGAACTAGTAGCACTTTTTATTCTCATAATATCACTAAAAACAGCAATTATATAGCTGACTCTTTATGATTTGGTGTAAAACTCTTGAAAATGAATAAATCTAAGCTCTTTGACTTTGTCACTAAAATGCAGGTTCTTGTTTCCCTCACATCATCCTGACCTGGTAGATGTTTGAGTTTGGATCCTCAGGATGCCTTCACACTCTGAAGCATCAAAGGGAAACGTATCAATAGAGCATTCACCCAAATTGCAAAGGATTTTAATCATTTGAATTTCCTTTTGCAAAAAGAAAACCAGTTCAGATCATCAAACAAGATTCAAAGATAGTTTGAGTTCAAAATGCAGTTTTCAAATGATGATTCCATTTATTTTAGGGATGCATCTATCCAAACCAACCAGACCTTGTGTGATAAAGTATTCTACCTCTACACTTAATAACTGTTCTTTACATTCTTGAAAGCAACATCTTCAATCAAGCATTTATGATTACTGATGAGGAGTTTTGTTCCTTGATTTGTATCAGATTTGCTCTGATTCAGATTCATCAAAAAGTTTTCCAGCAGCTTGTTTTGAGTTCAAAGGTCAGATGTTTTACTTCAGGATTTTCTGATAGAAAGCAGATTTCATGGTTCCATCAGTTACAGCAAGTGGTTCAAAGCCACCCCAGACCACTACACTACCACCACCATGCTTGACTGATTATTTTAGTGTTAGTTTCACACCACATATTGGACACACCCCTTTCTTGTAGTTTCTGCTTTTGTCTCATCAGACCACAGAATATTTTCCCACTAAGCCTGGAGATGATTCAGATGTTTTTGGTAAATATGAGACAAGCCTTTTTGCATAATATCACCACATTATCTCCTCTCCCCTAGCATAGCTGCTACTTACCAAATGACCAGATTTATGGCGGTTCTTTTCATCCTGAAAGAAGGATGTGAAGTTCGCTAAACGCACAGCCATTTTCCCTCCGTTTTCTCCGTGTCTGGTTCGATGACGTCACTTTGGTGATGCACATTTGTAGTCCTGGACTTATTTTCACATAAAACCTAAAATATCATTTACCCCATTCGAAAATTGGTATTAAAATGCGTTTTTAAAATTCATTGACATCATATGTGAAATCCATGGCACAAAACAAGCAGAATTAGAAAATGGCGGTTTTAGCCCCGTTGATTTGCTTTAGGTTTTTTTTTTTTCGTTCTTCCAGGGACCCATGATGCGGAAGTAGATGGGCTTTAGGATCCCCACAGAAACAAACATTAAAATCTGTTGCCTCTAAGTTCAACGCAGCGATAGGCTCACCTGTTAGCTCAGACTCCAACACACACTCATTCATCACGAGCATATTAAATTACATTTGGACTCACTGTCATTTACACATAGAACCCCTGACTGCGTCGCTCCTGTCCCTGTACCTGTTTCAGCGGGGAGAGTGTGTCACTCATGTTGTCTTAATCCTCAATCTCTGCCCTCTGGACTTCTGTCCACCTGTCACTGTGGCCCTAGAAGGCCTGGCGGCTGTGTGTTAAAAGAGAGAGAGACAAAGAGAAAGTGCGCAGCAGTGTGTGCATAGCACAAGCTTTATTTTAAGAAAGTCTCAAGCCAGGACGAGAAATTGTATCCTTGGACAAAGGTCAAGGATGGCAGGAACGGGGGATGGCTCGCAGCTATGGAGGAGACAAAAGACAGAGAGGAGGCCACATCGAGGGGTTGGACTGAGGATTGGATTGCACAATGGCATTGTTTCTTACAATGACAAATGAGAGCAATTGATTCAGAGTGGTGTGTGGTTTCTAAAAGAGAGAACAGTAAATGCGACAGATACACCATCATCCTATTCATAAACATGGGAATGTTTTGTCACAGCGACGTGCTGACAGCCCCTGACGCTCATTCTGGAGATCGATCGTGTCTTTGAAGAGAAGTCGCGTGAAGACAGACAGAAGGGAGGGACCAATTGGGCCCTATTTATAAAAAAGGGTGACAAAAGACGTGAGATGAAAAGCTGGCAAGTGGAAAACATGGAGGATTACGATGCCGAGGGAAAAACCAAAGTGCTCGAGGACTGGACTGGATCCTGTGCTCCACTGGCCTGCGACTAATCTGTGTCAATGTCAACACAGAGCCTTTCCTAAACAGCTCTGCCTCTGAGAGGTGGGACTGCCTCTCACACGGGCGCACACGTGCCCAGCTAGTTCTGGAGAGGAGCACACGCGATGACATTAGGCTCATAACAGCCATCTGAGCCACTGGTGGGTCATACGGGTCATTAATACCTGCTTGTCATAATACATTTAACTTTGTGTTTAATGTTGGTCTCTAGTAAGACACAATATGGTCACCCTGAGCAACAGGCGAATAAATGAAAAAAATAAACAAGGGATAAGGTTTTTCTGCAAGGGGAGAGTGTCATCTAAGTTTTTAATTTATGTTTTTATGTTTTTTATGTAAGACTATTGTTGCGCTCTTCTGAAGTTGGGTTCTGCAAAAGGTTTATGAAAGATTAATGTCTTACCTGTCATAGATAGCTGACTTTAATGAGGAGAAAAAGAAACAGCTAGTCAGCGAGAGCCCATGGCCAAGTCTAATAGTGTGTCTAATGGTACAATATCTGAGAATTTTACAGTGAAACAACTACTAAACAGTCTAATGTCTCAATCTTGTTGGACGGTGAGCCCGCAGAGTTGCGTAGTCTGCACAAGCTAAACCCTGATTTATACTTTTCTGTCAGTTCCGCAAGGGAGAGACACACACGCACTGATGTTTTGCTCGCGAACCTCTCCATCACCGGGGGAGTGTTGCAAAGCAGTTCCCCGTCAACACAACAGGGGGCGTAGCACCTTTCTGTGGTATCGTACCACCATTTCACTCATGTAATCCTCGGTCCAGGAAGCGGGATCCTGACCAATCACAAGCTTGCGGTCTTCATCACTTTTAACAGATGTTTAAAAATATGAGAATGTCTCCGTAATCCTCCGTGAGCCTGTTGGAGAGTCCTAGCACCGATGCATAATAGCGTTGCGTGCCTCCGCACCAACGCAGACGGAGAAGTATAAATTAGGCTTTAAGGACAGTTTTGCCTTTGGACTTCTCCGTCTCCTGGGAGAGTTGCAAAGCATGTCCCCACCAGGACAACAGAGAGCATAGCGCTGTTCTGTGGTAGCGCTGTCATGTATCCGGTCCAAGATAGTGTTTACTTTTGCGTTTATACTGTGTTTTTTGTATTTAAGAAACTTTTTAACTTGAACAAACATGTCCTTCATTCTCCTCCACCTCTTCATGTGCTCGCTAGCTCCACCCCACATTTCCCGTCATTTCCAGGCGCAAATAAAAGGCTTGCTGCATATTTTTTCACTCCTCAAGTCATAGGTTAAGAAAACGTTTGTATTTTTAGTCATTCCGCAAGGTATTCTTTGGGCTGCCTTCTCTGTGCCTGCCGCTAGACATCTTCAGCTCTCTTTATGTTTTTGAGGGCGGTGTTGATGACAGCCGAGTCCTGACCAATCACAAGCTTGTGTTCTCCGGATTGTTGGACGGATGTTTAGAAAAGAGAGCTCGACTTCATCCGTCCTTGCGAGCCTGCTGGAGAGCCTTTGAAAGGACGAATAATGGCGTTGCGTGCATCCGTCCCGACGCAGACGGAGGCTTTAGGCTTAACACTCAGCCAAGTACAAATGCAGCGGCAGTATTTCTAATCTAACATCAGCCAGCAATACGCAGCAGTGATTTGTAAATATCTTAAGCCAGTAAACAGGAGTGGCCCAGAAGTTATCTCTTGTGCCCCTAAGAAGCCTCTGCATCTTTTGTTTCACTATAAAATAGGTAAAGAAATCTAGAGGCTAAAATTGTGCTAGCAATGCTAATGGTGAATTAGAAAAAATTGTAGGCTCTAAAAAAGCTACCTTTCAATTACCAGCATCTCGATATTACAAAAATGTATCTACTTAGCTACTTATTGTGTGTGACTCGTCATCTAGAATCTTCTAGCGCTGAGTCGTAACTGGTAACAGCCATGAAACTCACAGAACGGAAGTGAGAAAGTGACTGTTTTTAAAATGGGCTGCAGTACCCATATTTGACCATAGGATGTCATTCTTACTTCGTTCTTTCAGAATTGCAGTTCTGCAACTGTTATTGTATGAATGCCATCAGTTTCACATTATTGAAATTAAAAAGGTATTCCGATCAAAAGTGCTCCAGACTGCACTGTTACAGCTAGGTGCTATTAGTGATTAATAACAACCAAAAAAATAAAACGTAGAAATAACCATGAGATATAAAACTGAAGGCAATAAAGCAGCGTTCACATAAACCACCGATATTTAGCATTTTTGTAGCTGTTTTATCCTCATTTGTTGTTAGCTATGTAGCTGTTATCTTGTGATTCTGGCCAGAGCTAACCCATGTTTCTCCAAACTGAGGTATTTTACAAAATGTCAAATGTTATTGTTTTCTTCACAATCTCTTCACATAAGCGTTAGTTCAGTACATACGAAATATCTGTTCAGGTCCTGATTTTTTCAACCAAAACCCTACAATTGAATTTTATCCCAAGTTAACTTTTCTCATCATTGTTGCCATTTTAATTTTCAGACTCATCAGTTGAGAAGAAAATGTTGTAAATCTGGTTCGGCCTGTGTGTTTTAGGTGCTGGCTTGGTTTGAGGAAGGTGAAGAAACGGTCACTGCCTTCGTCGAGCCCTTCGTCATCCTCCTCATCCTTGTTGCAAATGCCATCGTCGGGGTGTGGCAGGTTGGTGAGCATGCACTCAAACACACATGCACCAAGAGGAACAAGGACACGTGCACGCTGTGTTTTACACACTCCTAAATAGACCCTCGGACACAGAAACAGTCACGCACAATAAATCACTAACACTGGTGACCTGTTTGAACCTTGTGTCCTTTTGGCGAGCACACACTCCTACCAGAGCTGCAGCAGGACCTTCAAGTTCAGAAAAAGTCAGAATGAAGAGAATGACGTCAGCGTGAGAGAAAAAGGTCAAAGGTTAACTCAACAAAGGAGGGAGGGAAGATTTGATAAAGGTTTTAAATGTCCTGTCTTCACAGCTCACAGCACAAGTACAGGGCTATTAACAGTGACCTGCTGTGTGTGTGTGTGTGTGTGTGTGTGTGTGTGTGTGTGTGTGTGTGTGTGTGTGTGTGTGTGTGTGTGTGTGTGTGTGTGTGTGTGTGTGTGTGTACATCCACCAGTCAGTCATTTGGAAAATATGCACAAGGATTCACACATGGAGCGTATGGAGAAAAGAGGGAGGGCAGCTGGCATAAGTCAGGCTTTACACTTTGCCAGAGGTTATGTTTGTGTGTGTGTGTGTGTGTGTGTGTGTGTGTGTGTGTGTGTGTGTGTGTGTGTGTGTGTGTGTGTGTGTGTGTGTGTGTGTGTGTGTGTGTGTGTGTGTGTGTGTGTGTGTGTGTGTCTTTGAAGAAACCACTGACTGACCTGAACTTCATTGTGAAGGACTTTGTTGCCCATCTGGTTCAGTCTGAGGCACTTCTTACTGCCGTGAACTCTCCAATGTGCTTGACAGTACTTGTAGCACCACTTCACAATAAAAACCTGTTCAATGTGTTGTGTATATTGTACCCAGCTCAACGTAGCATTACAAAATTGATTTAAAGGCACAGATAAAGGTGAGAAATTAACTAGAAGGCATTAAATGGTAAATACTGTGAATTATTTTTTCTTAAGGTATAATAGTTCTATCTTTATCTGTCTATCTATGCCTGCGGCTCTGACGAGGGCATAGGCCACCAATCAGCTCCTTCCAAGCATCTCGGTTCTGCGCTAGTCTCTCCAGCTGTCCCCATGTCATTCCAATCTGCTTGACATCTGCCTCCACATCACGGCCCCATTAATTTCTAGGCCTAGAAATAATAGTTCAATGGTCATTAAAAACATGTTCATAAAGTTCTTTGCACAAAATCACTCTCACATACATTTCAGCAATTTTTTTCTCATCAGTTTCAGTATCTTCCAGAATGAGTCGTTTCTGAGCTCTGTCACTTTAAAGAGCAAGTTCACTGAGAAACTGTTGTTTTCTTGTTAGTTTGGAAATACGATCGGTCACTCTGAGTTTTCACATGCAGTCTTCTTCCCCTATTTATTTAATTCGCTGCCAATAGAACGTAGACGGGGGAAACGTTCGGGTAAGAAAAAGTCACATAGATCTACAACACATTGTAAAGAAGCATTCATGGACTCACCCGTCTTGGTTCACAACGAGGAAGACTGTTGTTGATTTAGCATCCAGGAAAGAGCAGAGAATATTTCGGCTAGTAGAAGCTAACCATTCCACCACACAGCAGAACTCGTTCAGGCTTGAGTTATTTGTAGAGATAAAACATCAATGCTGCAAATAAAACGGAGTCAGTAAAAAAGTTGTGTTGCCTCAACCAATCAGAGGCAAGATGTCTGACTACAATTTCTGCAGTCTTCAGCTCACCTCTCTTTTGGCTCACTTCTACTTCCTGAAACAGGAGCACGAGAGCTTTTTCCCCACTTAGATCCCACTCATAAGGCATTTGTTTATACTTGAGGCCACTGCAAATGTGTTGAAAAAATTTGTGAACCTGGTCTTTAAGAAAACAAGCTGGAACTTTCCACGCCCACCCCTCCCCCACTCAGGTAGCTGAGAAGCTCCAAAATCCAGAAAGGGTTCGGAGTAGAGCCGCTGCTCCTCCAACAGCAGCTCTCTTTTGCACACAAGAGGTGGTTCTATTCTATTTTACCTGTTTGTGATGTCACAGACAGTGGCTTTTTGAAACAGCTTGTTTTAGGCCCATAATTCCTAAAACTGAGAAACTGAAAAACTGAAAAAAACTTTTTTTTTTCACATTTGAAGTGTTTATAAAGGCAGTAGAGACACACACTGCAACACAAAATGACCAAAAAGTATACAGAAAACAGCAGGTAAATGTAAAAGTAACATTAAAACTCAACATGATAAAAACCAGGTTTTTTAAGTTGCGTGATATGGTTGAAAAAATAAATTTTAAAGAGCTAAAAGATATAGAAAATGGTATCCTAGATTTAAAGTTCATCTTGTTTTATTCTAGGTTTGTAAACCAACACAGTTCATGCTAATACTGCTCTACTGTAATAAAATAATGCATTAATGCATCACGGGAAATAAAAAAATTAAACAATGCAAACAACTTTGTATGAAACTAGGTCAATCCAAGCATTAGTATTGGTTTTTCATCATCTTTCTCTAAAATGTAAGCATAACTTTTTAAGATTGCATATTTATGTTGAATTTGACCAAAACATGTCTGTTTCAATCTTTGCAACAGGAGCGAAATGCAGAGAGCGCCATCGAGGCTCTGAAAGAGTACGAACCTGAGATGGGAAAAGTTTACCGGGCGGACAGGAAGAGCGTGCAGAGGATCAAAGCCAGAGAGATTGTTCCTGGGGATGTGGTGGAGGTTTCTGGTGAGAAAGACCCGTTTAATCCATTACAAACAGAAATTGGAAATTGGAAATTTGTCCCAGTTAGCCTCAATAGTATGACACGAAATCTGAATGCATGAGAAATTTAGGACAAATTTTACCTGCTTTGATGCACAATCATAAGCATCAAGGCACATTTTCAGTAAGTCCAAGGACTTTAATTTCAAATGATATTACAGAAAAATATCAGGAATTTGCTATCCTATTCTGCAGAGCAATAAGATCAGCAGTCCTGATGATGAAGATGAAAGAACTGTATTCAGAGCTACAAGATCATGTAGGAGTCGAGCAGAAAAACTAGAAGCTTGTTAAACAGAAAAATCCTTCAGAAATCCAAAATGCAAAAACTCTGGCGAGGTGAGACAAGGGGAGGGGGAGCATGAGAGGAAGGTAGGCTAACAGACAAAGAAACAGGAAAAGATTATCTATAAAAGACAACCAAAGTGGAAATTATGAAGATGATAAAAAGCTGAATGTGAAACCAGAAAAAATTTCAGAAAATGTGTGAGGGTGGTGGCCGATGATCGACACCCATCACACTCTGTGCCGATGTAGCTTCGAGTTAACTGGGCTAACCAAAGCTAACAGAGTTAGACGGGTGCTTTTAGCCAGAAAACTGCGGTTGAGCGACTCTGTTACCATCTGCCTTCGAGGCTGTAACCCTTTAAATGTGGGGCAGAGGCTGAGGCCTTTCTTGGAGCAAGCCACTAATGCTGATCTGCAATCAAAAGGACACGCCCCTAATAATTCACAATTTAAACTTTATTTACATCTAAAGACATGAATAACAAAACATTCACCCTTGACCTATTTAACCTAAAATGTGTTCTTTGTACCAGGCGGTGAACATGTTAATTCCTGCTGTGCAGTTGGCCTTTATACCATGGATGCACCGATATGAAATTTTGGGCTGATACCGATATTGCTGGATTATATATGTATATATATATATATATATATATATATATATATATATATATATATATATATATATATGAGTTCCTGACGGGCACAACACGCAGGGAGCACATTATGTTTATGTTTATTTATTTGGCAGACACTTTTATCCAAAGCGGCTTACAATTTATAACCTATAGGGCATGTTGTGATCTGTGGGGGAAACCGGAGTACCCGGAGGAAACCCACGCATGCATGGGGAGAACACGCAACTCCACGCAGAAAGGCCGCAGCCGAGTTTCGAACCTGCGACCTTCATGCTGCGAGGCACAGTGCTAACCACTGCGCCACCATGCAGCCCTCCGGTACTGCAAACTCTACATTGGTTCCCTGTGCACTTCAGGGTGAAATTCAAAGTGTTAACTTTGGTGTTTTAAGTTCTTCAGGGAATTGCTCCTCTGTACCTGGAGAGACTTTTGAACAGGCATGCTCCATCAAGAGCTCTCCATTCAGATGAATGAAAATTGTTGGTGGTTCCGTGTTCCCTGTGTAGGTCACAGGGGATCCTGCATTCTCAGTGTTGGCTCCGAGGCTGTGGAATGAATTGCCTTGAACCATGCACCAGTCACCCTCTTTACTGATTTTTAAGTCCCGTCTGAAGATGCGTGTCAAAGTTATGGCTTTCCAACAGCAGACGTCATAGCGTTGCCTTTTTATACTTTTTATACTGTTTTTATATGTGCTTCTTATTGCTTATTGTATTATTCAGCACCTTGGGCTTCCGATAAGGTTGTGGAAGGGGTTAGAAGATAACATATATATGTATATATATATTATTGTAAACACATTTGTTTATACTTCTGACATGATTACCATCACTGTAACATGACTAAACCATTACACATAATCCCCCCCCCCCCCTCCCCCATACAGATACACAAACAGTTTACTTATTGGACACCAGCCGATACCGATGCCAATACATCGAGCATCCCCTGCTTTTTTACAAGGGAGTCAATGGGGAAATTTCTCTGTTTTACAGCCAGAGCCTAGTAGACGCAATTTTTGTCATTTCTATATCGGCTTCACTTTTGGCAGGAAGAGGATCCCTCTTGACCAGAACTAATGAGAACCGGGGAATGATACTGATCGTTTTCAAATTAAATCTCTTGAGGAAGGTGGCGTGGTTTAAACAAGTTATTTGTAACATCAACGAAAATGATTTTGTCACCCCGGTTGAAAATATCTGAATCCAAACACACCACTGATGACTCATTGCCCCTAATAAACAGTGGAGGCCTTTAGAGCTGACCCATTAACAAGGTTGACACCTGTATTTACATTTTTAAACCCCTTTATTAGCTGATTAACTTGGGTGTTAAAAATGAATAAATTTTTTTTCTTTTTTTAAGTGTTTTCCTGTCAGTCTAAGTGAGTCCGTGGGTTATGTTCATGAGAACTGGCACCATCCTTTTAAGGCAATCACAGGGGGAGAGGGGTGGAGAGTGCACCTTCTACGAGTGAAAAAAAAAACACATGGAGCCTGGCTTTGGAGGCACTAATCGACTCGGTCCTGTCTCTCCACGTCCACCTGTTCTTTTCATTTCATGATGTCCCCAAGGTCTCCCTCCTCTCTCCTGCTCTCAATGCGGGATCAGCTTTCTACAACAACACCATCCAGCCAGAGTGCTAAAACCAGTCAATCAACCCTGTGGCCCTTCATCCTCCATTCAGCTGTAAAGCTGCTGTCGCGTTGTTATGATCTGTAAAGCTGCAAAATAAATAGATCAAATCAAAAGCAGTCCATATGGTTTAGGAGAATAAAGTCTTTCCTTTTGTGCCTTTTGTCTGTGCGTGATAGTTGGTGACAAAGTACCGGCTGACATCAGGATCATCTCTATCAAGTCTACCACTCTTCGTGTGGACCAGTCCATTCTCACAGGTGTGTTTAATCACAGATATGTGTGTTTTTGGTGTGTCCCCTCCCCTGATTCTTCGCCTGTCTTTGCATCTGTAGGGGAGTCCGTCAGCGTGATCAAGCACACTGATGCAGTTCCAGACCCACGTGCCGTCAACCAGGACAAGAAGAACATGCTGTTCTCTGTGAGTTTTATCACCATCCTATGAATCCCGGCAGCAATCGGCTGCCTTGAAGATGTTAATAAGATAAACACTGTTTTCCCAAGTGAAAAAACATCAACATATCGCAGATGATTCACCTGAGAACAGATTTGTTTCATAGTTGTTTGACCAGCTTCCTGACCGCTGAATATCGCTTCGGTATCTCCTGATCAGGGAACCAACATTGCCGCTGGTAAAGCCATCGGCATTGCCGTTGCAACCGGAGTCTCCACTGAGATCGGGAAGATCCGTGACCAGATGGCAGCGACCGAGCAGGAGAGGACCCCTCTGCAACAGAAACTGGATGAGTTTGGAGAACAGCTTTCTAAAGTAAGTGGAGGTGAACACAAAAAATGCTGAGGCCTTGAATGCACAATGCCAGACATTTATGAATTTATATTTTCTCTTAAATTGTTTTTACGTTTAGATAAGGCTGCAGAAAGACTGCTGTTGGGTCAATGGGTCACAGTAATTTGCATTGTTGCACCAGTTAATTTCCTATGTCCCATTTGTTTAGTGGAGAGAGTGGGACCTATACCATTTTACTGCAACCTGCCACCAGGGGGTGCATGTTTTATTGTGGTTTGAGTCAATAACCCAAAAACTGAGCTTCTAACTATTTCTATTTTTCTGTCAAAATCAGCTTTTTCTTTGGGATGAGGGGTGCAAACACAGTAGAAAAATAACAACATTCCCCCCAAATTTTGAAAAGAATGAACAAATCCTGAGAGTACCGGTTTTATGTTTTTAGTTTTTTCATTTCTTTGGCACGAGTAATCTGACCAGTCAGACAAAACCAGACATTTCAGAGTTCTGACATGAATGTTAAAACAGCAGCAATACAAGAAGAATACTGTGTTGTTTTCAGTCATGAAAACATTAATCCTAAAACAAAACTTCAGAACCTGGAGATGATCCAAAATAAATCCAAACTGGGAGCCATATCTGTGACGTTCTCCTGCAGGTCATCTCTCTCATTTGTGTGGCCGTGTGGATAATCAACATTGGCCACTTCAATGACCCTGTCCATGGGGGCTCCTGGATCCGTGGGGCCATCTACTATTTCAAAATTGCTGTGGCTTTGGCAGTGGCTGCCATCCCTGAAGGTAAACCCCAGAGATTAATTTACGGGCACACAGAGTTTTCTGATTGTGTTTGGATCTTGTCGGTTAGGGTTCGGGTTATTTTGACCAGGGTCCTCATTTATAAAGTTTGCACACAAAACGGGGTCTGAAAACTGCATCAGTGGCTTTCCACGCAAACTTTGAGATTTTGGAAAAATGTGTAGCAACCTTAAGCAGATGGTAACATTGTGAATTTAAAGAGCAAGTCACCCCCTACCAGAGTATTACTCCACTCCCACTTCCTGTTTGAAAAATGCAACAAATGCTGTTGCCTGGCAGACCAAGGGGGCGGAGCTGCTAACAAATACACACACACACACACACACACACACACACACACACACACACAGGCTCACAACGACATTGTGACGTCATATGGTACCAGCTAACGTTCTAGGGTACCTCTTAGCCAACAGCGATGACAGATTTAAATTCAAAAGCAGTGCAGATTTTTTACCTGACGACAGCACAGCACTGACAGTTTTGGGCAGAAAATTAAAATTTTAACTAAAATGCACTTAAGTGCAAAACTATTGACTACACGTGTCAGCAGCACGATTAGACACGCATTTATATAGTTTATCAGAAAAAAAGTTGATTTGGGGGTGACTTGCTCTTCAAGCCACATTTACACACACACACAGTTCACTTGTACGTCTTCAAATGACTTTTATACTTTGGAATGAACTTCGTTTATTCTTTCTTAGTATTGAAAAAATAGGATGGATGGACTTACTTATACTTATTTGTGCATTGATTGCTTTACACGCAACTGTGAATCAGTTGTAAATCAAACAATAAATTAAAAAGTTCTACACCCCAGAGAACCAGACACCAGTGCACCTGGTGCACTGTCAGGTTTCCTGCTTGTTCCAGCTGGCCTGTTGGCCAACAGGTGGGCTGATATTTTTTTTTATATGATGACAAATATGTTATTTCCTGTCTTAAGAGCCTTGGGTTACATTAAATATTCTCATGTATTGTTACACTTAGATGTGGACTACCTCAGTCATCTCTGAGCACTATAATGCAGCCATTTTGGATGACATCAACGATTATTGCCATCTTCCACTTTGCCTCCATCTGACCACTTTTTAAAATGTTTTTCTTATGTCTGCCATGATCACTCAACGGCCCCACGTTTCCATACCTACATTACGCACAAGCGCCTTGATTTCAGTCTTAGTTGCCATGGAAGTGAAATATTAGTAAACAGCCGACTTATTTAAATGCAGAGTATTCATAAATTGCTATGTTTTGACCATCCATCATTTTCTTCCGCTTATCCGGAGTCGGGTCACGGGGGCAGTAGCCTAAGTCGAGAGGCCTAGACTTCTCTCTCCCCAGCCACTTGGGCTAGCTCTCCTGCAGGTATCCCAAGGCGTTTCCTGGCCAGGTGAGAGACATAGTCCCTCCAACGTGTCCTGGGTCTACCTTTAGGCCTCCTCCCGGTTGGACGTGCCTGGAAAACCTCACCAGGAGGCGTCCAGGAGGCATCCTGACCAGATGCCCGAGCCACCTCAACTGGCTCCTCTCGATGTGGAGGAGCAGCAAATCTACTCCGAGCCCCTCCTGATGACTGAGCTTCTCACCCTGTCTCTAAGGGAGAGCCCAGCCTCTCTGCAGAGAAAACTAATTTTGGCTGCTTGTATCCGCTATCTCGTTCTTTTGGTCACTACCCAAAGCTCGTGACCATAGGTGAGGGTAGGAACGTAGATCGACCGGTAAATCGAGAGCTTCCCCTTCTGACTCAGCTCTCTCTTCACCACGACAGTTTTTGACCATTTACGTCAAAAAGAGGGTGTGTAGAAGATGGGATATGATTAAAAACACCTGAGTACTGTTTTATAGTTCAGAAAACTCGTTTGCGTGAGTACATTGTTTTTGTTGATTTTAGGTAAAGTTTTAGTAAGGATACTCTCCTACTAATATTCTCCGAATAGAGCTATTTTTAATGACCTGTCATGATGATTTTCTAAAATCTTAGAAGATTTTAAGATTAGTGTAACAAGATTAGTTATGTCACCTGTTGTCTTGTCGTGCTCAGTTAGTTCGACCCAAAGGGCAGCAAAGTTTCCCGTGCTGTGTTCTGCTTCCGTCAGGCCTGCCTGCTGTGATCACCACCTGTCTGGCTCTGGGAACGCGTCGCATGGCCAAGAAGAACGCCATCGTCAGAAGCCTTCCTTCTGTAGAGACTCTGGGCTGCACCTCTGTTATCTGCTCCGACAAGACTGGCACACTCACCACCAACCAGATGTGTGTCACCAAGGTTGGTTTTGACCACAAATATTGCATCAAAACCTAAGTCAGTAGAAACTTGAGCAAACTTGCTTAAACTCGCTTGTCTCCAGATGTTCATCATTGATAAAGTTGAAGGGGACAGTGTGACCCTTGCGCAGTTTGACATTTCAGGCTCAAAGTACACCCCCGAAGGAGAAGTGTAAGTGGTACATCAAAATCCATTACAAGCTTGTTTATGACCTGTTACAAATGTTCAAGTTGAGAAACATTTTTGTAACTTTTCAAACCAGCACAAGGAATGGTGGACACGTGAAGTGTGGGCAGTATGATGGGTTGGTTGAGCTGGCAACCATCTGTGCTCTGTGCAATGACTCATCTCTGGACTACAACGAGGTCAGCAGAGCTTTCACAGCTTTTATATATGGATGACACTTTACATGCAGCCAACTGCTGTGAAATGAATACCTGTGCCTCTTTTTTTCTCTTTCCACGCTGCAGTCCAAAGGTATATATGAGAAAGTGGGTGAGGCTACAGAGACAGCCTTGTGCTGCTTGGTGGAAAAGATGAACGTGTTCAACACTGAAGTGCGGGGTCTGTCGAAGGTGGAAAGAGCAAACACTTGCTGTTCTGTAAGTCCTAAAAAGATCTTATGAAGCAGGAAATTAGTTAATCTACAAAAGAATTATTTGAAAATAAATAAATACATTTCCATCTTTTTGAAGGATTACCACACCTGGATCACTGATGACCCTTACCACCATTTTTCTATTTTTCAAATATAAATGTCACTTTCTGATAGATAATAATATTATTATTACCAGAAGTGGTATTAAGCAGAAATCTCGAACTTTTTTTCCCCAAATGGCACCCTCTAGAGGTGGAAAAATTTATTGCACCTTAAGCCCCTCTCCTACTTCCGTGATTACGCCTCCCGTTCATGAACGTGCGCTTCTACTCGGGCAACAGAGCCACGACACATTGATATACAATTATTATTCTCACGTTGTTGTTTATTTATATATATTTTTTCTTTTTTTTAAGACTTATTTATCCATAAGAGATTTTGCCAACTCAGCATCTGTAAACACACTCACGCTCTGTGATTGACATCTGCATGTAAGCGAGTGTTGGTGGTACAGGAGTTAAGTGCTTGCCCCGTAATCAGAAGGTTTCGAACCCCGCTCAGTCTGTCGCTGTCGTTGTGTACTTGGGCAAGACACTTAATCCACTTTGCCTGCTGGTGGTGGTCGGAGGGACCGGTGGCGCCAGTGCTCGGCAGCCTCGCCTCTGCCAGTGCACCCCAGGGCAGCTGTGGCTACACCGTAGCTCATCCCCACCAGTGTGTGAATGTGTGTGTGAATGGGTGAATGACTGATTGTGTTGTAAAGTGCCTTGGGGGGTTCCAGAACTCTAGAAGGCGCCATGTCAAATACAGGCCATTTACCATACCATAACGCTATGGGCTAATGCTCGGGCTCTATGGGGTGAGGCAGTACAGGGTAAGGCTTACTTTTACAGATTTATAAAAAATCAATAATATAATTCTGGCCTAGAAATCTAGACCAACTGTAGAAAAAATATTTTTACATACATAGGATGGCTTGCCAGGCTAACATAATTCCTGAAAGGGGACAATTCTGGATTGCAGCATTATGGAGCCCATTATTGTTTTATAGCACCTGCTCGTCACTTGACAGCAAAAAGAGAAAATAATTGGTGAATTCCATGAAGAGTCTTTGTTGTTGTTTTTTTTTACTGATGTTAGCTATGTTAGTGACCCACACAGCTACCTCCCACATGCCCTCTTCTCACTTTCTATCAGGTGATCAAACAGCTGATGAGGAAGGAGTTTACCCTGGAGTTCTCCAGAGACAGGAAATCCATGTCGGTCTACTGCTCACCAGCCAAGTCAGCCAAAGCTCCCGTGGGGAATAAGATGTTTGTTAAAGTGAGTCTTTGACACAAAATGTGAAGAGAGCCTAAATGTATTTTAAAAATTGGGGAATATTTATATTCAGACAGTGTTTCAACTGCCTGTCCAGTCACTGGGTACAACTGAAATCACAGACCATAAAAATTTACATTTTGAGATGCCGCCAAGGTTTTTACTGACTCCTTTCATTAAAAAAAGAAAAACAAACACTGAATCTGGTCTGTTGTGTCTACCAATTATCTGGAATAACTTTGCAGATTCCCACATTTGAAAATATCACCAGTCAGATAGAATCTTGCTACATTTTTCACTGAATTATCTTAAGTTCTTTGAAATTAGACACGTAGTCAGAAAAAACCTGATGTGATTACGCCCTAAAATGTTTTGTTTGCATGTGTGATTTTGGGTAGAATGCCTTCTCCAGGTCAGGGACGAGGTCCTGTCCCAAGGGAGGAGTTTAAGTATCTCGGGGTCTTGTTCACAAGTGAGGGAAAAATGGAGTAGGTGGATTGGTGCTGCGTCTGCAGTGATGCGGGCGTTGTACCGATCTGTTGTTGGGAAGAGAGAGCTGAGCCAGAAGGCGAAGCTCTCGATTTATCGGTCGATCTACGCTCCAACCCTTACCTATGGTCACGAGCTTTGGGTGATGACCGAAATAATGAGATCACGGACACAAGCAGTCGAAATTTGTCTTCTCCGCAGGGTGGCTGGGCTTTCCCTTGGAGATAGGGTGAGAAGCTCAGTCATCAAGAAGGGGCTCAGAGTAGATCTGCTGCTCCTCCACGTCAAGAGGAGCCAATTTAGGTGGCTCGGGCATCTGGTTAGGATGCCTCCTGGACGCCTCTCTGGTGAGGTTTTCTGGGCACCCAAGGGAAGGCCCATGACACGCTGCAGGGACTGTGTTTCTTGGCCGGCCAGGGAACGCCTTAGGATTCCCCCTGAGGAGCTGTTCCAAGTGGCTGGGGAGAGGGAAGTCTTAGGCTGCTGCCCCTGTGACCTGACCCTGGATCAGCGAAGGAAAATGGATGGATGGATGGATGGATGGATGTACAGACAGAAGGACAGACGGAAGCACGGGCAGATGGATGGATGGAATGTGTGACTTTGTACCTACAGTTAGAAAAGTTGCATGAGACCAATTCACTGCTTGCTTGCACACCAAAGGATTCAGTGCAGATCAGACAAAACAGTGTGATATTTTCTCACAATTTTGCTTCTTTGGCACATTGCCAACATTTAGTCTAAAGAGGTATGTGCTGCACTGTTTATAAGCCTCTACGGGAATGAAAGTCAAATTTTATATTTCTGTTTGTAGGAGTGTTATGCACACAAACTTAATAAGTGTAAAACCAACTTCAATGATTGTCTTCACTGTGTCGTCAGGGTGCTCCAGAAGGTGTGATCGATCGATGTGCTTATGTTCGCGTGGGAACCAATCGTGTGCAGCTCACTAGCTCAGTCAAAGACCAAATCCTGTCAGTCATCAAGGAGTGGGGCACTGGTAGGGACACACTCCGCTGTTTGGCACTTGCCACTCGTGACACTCCTCCAAAAAAAGAAGACATGAACCTGGAAGATTCCACCAAGTTTGCAGAATATGAGGTTGGTAAACTAAAGCACATGACAGATTTGTGCCCCTCCTATTTGAACATGTTTTCTTTCATGTTCCCAGATGGACTTGACCTTTGTCGGCTGTGTTGGCATGCTTGACCCTCCTCGTAAGGAAGTCATGAGCTCCATCGAGTTGTGCAAGGCTGCCGGTATTCGTGTCATCATGATCACTGGTCAGCTTGTATCTTTGACCCCCATTGACCCAATCACACACAAACGGAAACAACTAAACCTTCCTTTCTGGTCCTCTTTTCAAGGCGACAACAAAGGTACGGCTGTAGCCATCTGTAGACGCATTGGAATCTTCTCTGAGGAAGAGGATGTCACCGGCAAGGCCTTCACCGGTCGGGAATTTGATGACCTTGCGCCATTTGACCAGAAGAATGCAGTCCGAAAGGCTTGCTGCTTTGCTAGAGTGGAGCCATCCCACAAGTCTAAGATCGTTGAGTTCCTGCAGGGCTTTGATGAGATAACAGCGATGGTGAGATTTATAGAAGATTTTTGATTAAACTTCTCAGGCAAATCCACTCACTCTTTCTGTTGTCCATCTACCTTTCACCTAGACCGGTGATGGAGTGAACGATGCCCCTGCCTTAAAGAAAGCGGAGATTGGCATCGCCATGGGCTCTGGCACTGCCGTTGCCAAGTCTGCCTCTGAGATGGTCCTGGCTGATGATAACTTCTCTTCCATTGTGTCCGCTGTTGAGGAGGGCAGAGCCATCTACAACAACATGAAGCAGTTCATCCGCTACCTCATCTCCTCCAATGTAGGCGAGGTTGTTTGGTGAGTACACGTCACTTTAAAACTTCATAAGGAAAGGTCACGAGAAAAAAACTCAAGGCATTTATTAAACCTTTTTCACTCCTTCAGTATATTCCTGACCGCTGCCCTGGGTTTGCCAGAGGCTCTGATACCAGTTCAGCTTCTTTGGGTTAACCTTGTGACTGATGGTCTGCCTGCCACTGCACTCGGCTTCAATCCTCCTGACCTGGACATCATGGGCAAAGCTCCCCGCTCCCCAAAAGAGCCCCTCATCTCCGGCTGGCTCTTCTTCAGATATCTAGCCATTGGAGGTAGGTCCTTAACATTTACTTTGTTTGATCCCTTACATTAGAAATGATTATCCTTGTAAAGTCTGGAATTAACCAATCACTGAATTGCTTCACCTGTTATTTGGTTTGATGTTAACTAGGAAATAAAATCCTCTAGTTGTTAATAACAATCTACTCAAAAAAGATTTCCAGTGGTAAATGTTTAACTCTTAAAGTGAAACAAAGACATTTTCATCACAACGGCATCTCTAATTGGTACGTGCCACAGAAATCCATAGAGATTAATGCGTTTGCAACTGAGTCGTATAATAGAAATATAAGTTTAGCAACTCAAAAACAGAAGCAATTTACTGGGATTTTCGGTACCTTTCGGTGACATTGTTGCATCACAGCTGGAAGGTTGCAGGTTCGAATCCCAGCTGGAGCCTTTCTGAATGAAGTTTGCATGTTCTCCTCGTGCACGTGTGGCTTTACTTTGGGTGCTCCAACTTCCTTCCACGGACCAAAACATGCATGCAATATTGATTGGAGATTAATGTATCTCTAGGTGAGCGTGATTGATTGGTCACTGTTTACGTCTCTCTGATGGACTGGAGATGTCAAGGGTGTCCACTGCCTCTTGCCTGGTGTCTGGAGTTAGGCAACAGCTCCCTGCGACTCTACAGAGGAATAAGTTGTTAAAATAATAGATCCATTCATTTTCAGCCACTTATCCGGAGTCGGGTTGCGAGGCAGTAGCCCAAGCCAAGACGCCCAGACGTCCCTTTCCCCAGCCACTTGGGCGAGCTCTTCCGGGGGAATCCCAAGGCGCTCCCTGGCTAGCCGGGAGACATAGTCCCTCCAGCATGTCCTGGGTATTCTCTTGGGTCTCCTCCCAGTTGGACGTGCCCGGAAAACCTCACCAGGGAGACGTCAAGAAGGCATCCTGACCAGATGCCCGAGCCACCTCAACTGGCTCCTCTCAATGTGGAAGAGCAGCGGGTCTACTCCGAGACCCTCCCGGATGATCGAGCTTCTCACTCTATCTCTAAGGAAGAGCCCAGCCACCCTGTGGAGAAAATTCATTTTGGCCGCTTGTATCCACGATCTCGTTCTTTCGGTCACCACCCAAAACTCGTGACCACAGGTGAGGGTAGGAACGTAGATCGACCGGTAAATCGAGAGCTTTGCCTTCCGGCTCAGCTCTCTCTTCACCACGACAGATCGGTACAGTGCTTACATCACTGCAGACCCAGCACCAATCCACCTATCAATCTCACGCTCCATTTTTCCCTCACTCGTGAACAAGACCACAAGATACTTAAACTCCTCCATTTGAGGCAGGACCTCGTCCCTGACCTGGAGGAGGCATTCTACCTTTTTCTGATTTAAGACCATGGTCTCGGATTTAGAGAATTTTTTGGTCTTAAATCGGAAAAGGTCAGATAATAGAAAGGTGCATTAAGGTTTATTCAGTCTGCCTTGTGTCCCCCTGTCAGCTCTCCATAAAAGGCGTAGAAATAAAGCTCTGCAATTGGCTCAGACTGTCCCTGTGTCTCTATGTTTCAACCTTTAGAGCATAAACCTGCATTAAAAGAGTTGGACATGAAACACCAAATGCAAGCACTCCCAATGTTTTTTCAGGAATACTCTGGTGCTATTCAATAGGAACGTTGTTGCTATAGTTGCACCTACTAGGAATTTTGCACCAAATCAAAATGTTTTTTTTAACTGTTATTGATGTTTTTTTATTTTATTTTGCCATCTTTATTTGGACATTTGTGTGGGTTTTGTGTAGAAAGCTCACTTCTGATGCCTTTACTTACAGGTTATGTTGGTGCTGCAACAGTGGCAGCAGCTGCTTGGTGGTTTCTGTACTGTGATGAGGGCCCAGAGGTCACCTTCTACCAACTGGTTAGTCATTCATTGATTCAACAACATTCAGAAAGAGGCTGCCAGCAGAACCTATTTGAAGTATCTTCCAACTTTTTCTCTTTCTGTCAGTCTCACTTTATGCAATGCAGTGAGGAGAATGAGGACTTTGCTAGCGTCCACTGTGACGTGTTTGAGTCTGCTCCCCCGATGACCATGGCTCTGTCTGTGCTGGTCACCATAGAGATGTGCAATGCTCTAAACAGGTAGAACTTTGCTCTGGACCAACGTACCACAGTGGTTAAAGTGCTTGGCTGCTCAAGAAAGCTATGGGAAAAGGAAAAATGTTTTTTTAAATCTTTCATTTCGGTCTGAAACCTGTTATTGGTGGAGGCTTTTAGATCATTTTTTTTTAATCTCCCATCGACATTTACTGTGTACTGGACAAATAATGTTCATAGGTTTGAGTTGTAAGTTTTTGATATATAAAATGGGAGGTTCCCACCACCGCCATTTTGACCATGTCACATGTCTCGTCATGACCAGACAATCCAAAAATGGGGAAAAAGGCAGAACAGGTTTGGAACAAATGAACCAATGTAGCTACTAGCTAACTTTGCTAACACAAGAAGCTAGGAAGGGGCTCCAGGGTAGCCCACCTGCACAGCCGCCTGGCTTCCGTGCAAGGCTGTAGTCAAGCTGGTCGCCTGTGGAGATCTAATACGAACCAGGATTGTTAAATTACAAGCAGAGCCTCAGACCGCTTCAGTCGTAGCTGGGTGCCGTGATCTTTTACGTCAGCTCAAGCTCTACGTTTGGAGATCAGCGGAACATTAGTGTAATGCTAATAAATAGTGTGTTGGGTTATGTAAATTGCTTTAAGAGCTTAATATATTATTAACACAACTTGTGACCAATAAGCTGTGATGCTCTTTAAATATAGAATATCACCTTGCCTGGTCTTTTCTGTTTTTAGTCAGAAGATTCTAGGATTCTTTATTCATTAGGGGATTGTACACACTTCATTTTGATTCAAGAAACAGTCAGGTTCATAAAAATAAGAATTTATATTACAAACAATTAAAACTTGACAAATTGTTCAAACTATTATTTACTGTAAGTGGATGCGAACTAAAGGGTGGTGTCTGGAACGTATGTGTAAATGTAATGGTAAATGGTAAATGGCCTGTATTTGATATAGCGCCTTCTAGAGGTCTTGAAACCCCCCAAGGCGCTTTACAACACAATCAGTCATTCACCCATTCACACTAACACTCACACACTGGTGGGGATGAGCTACAATGTAGCCACAGCTGCCCTGGGGCGCACTGACAGAGGCGAGGCTGCCGAGCACTGGCGCCACCGGTCCCTCCGACCATGTAATGTAGTCAGAATCTCCGTATCTCAGAGAGCTGAGTTCTGGGTATAAAAGAATTTGGTTGGCAAATAAGCTAAGTTGTTTCTTATTAAAAACATCAAGACGCAATCTATCTGAAGTGTCTACCTCACCCGTTCTGGAGACCCCCGTCTGGATCCGAGACGTCAGGAGGAGTGACGACCCCAAGCACGAGATGGGTAGAGAAACCTTAGTGTGGCCAGGTCGGTCCTGAGATGTCTCCGGGTCACAACGACTGCTGAAACTAGTTGCGTCTTAAAAATAACTCTGAAGGAGTTTTGCGTCAACTTTGCTCTGCAGGTACTATCTTGTTGCATCAGCTGGAAGCAAACTTGCCGGCGTGGCAAAGATTGCTTGTTGGTTAAAGAGCGTTGGGCGGCCGTCCCAACGGTCTCTAGAACTCTCGAGCTGTTCAAACTGAACTGAACTGGTGGAAAAACCAGAGCAATCTAGTTTGAACATATTGATGTTATGAATAGGCAGCCAACCGAAAGTTGACAAGTTTGAGGGTTATTACCAAGAATCTCAGAAACACACGCCCACTTTGATTCGGGGACTCTGAACTGGGCAAAAGGCTAACCATGTGTCATGCGTTTAACTTAACTTTACTTTGTCCTTGTGTGAGTGCAAATGGTGATGACCTCATCAAGTAAACATGCTAAACATATATCATTAAGCACAGATTAATTAAACATTTCATTGTTTTATAATTATTATAAGTAGCAATAAACACACGTTTATTTAATGATTATCTTTCATTTCAAAAATCTTCTTATTCTTCTGATCTGTGAATCAAAGAGTTTATTTAATGAGTTCCTCTGTAAAGGGACCTTGATAGGAGAGAATGTTATTGTTTATCTTTTATTATCTCTGTCAGGGCGTCAGGCTCTGAGTCCAGTTGGTGTGAGGAAGGCAGGCTCTGATTTAAAGGGACTGCGTGCAGACTTTCGGTCTCCTGTGAGGGAGAATATTGTAGGTTGGAGTTGTAGCCAGGGGTAAGTTGACCTGGCTGTAGATCTGACCTGTGGGTCTCAAAATCAGTCCATTTCATGATATTACATTAGCTACATGCTAAGCCAAAGCTAACAAGAGTTTTTCCGGCGTTTTTAGCAAGAAAAACGCAGTAGAGTGACTCCAAAGTGAAGGTACCTCAGGTCTGCTTAGTAACAAAATCAAAAATAGATAAGCTAACCGAGAATATCGGGCTTTGCTTGTCCACCGTGGTCAAAAACCTGCGAGTCCGCCATTGTCACCGCCCCAGGCTCCATGTCGCGCTCCCGGCCGGAGACGGGAGGGTCGACTTGGCTAATGGCGCTGTGTTGACACGGTGCAAATACAATTTTGCTTAGTGATAAAAATGAAACAGAGATTTCTTGGACGATCTCTTAGCACAGTCAATACCACAGATTCCCTTCTTTGTCCAAATAATTCCAAGATTAACTTCCAAACATGAACACACAGAGGACACAGCTAAAGTTCAGAGTCAAAATGGCCATACACCTATTAACGTGAGCCCCAGGCTGAGGCTTTCACCGGTGCTAGCCTCTGGCGCTAGCTCTGACATAGCTCTGATGCTCATGCCACCTGGCAATCAAATCTAATAATTCAAAATTTCAAGCATTTAATTACACCTAAATGAAAGAGTTACAAAATAGTCACGCCCCTCGGAGTTGTCATTAATTGTAAACTAAATCTATTAAACCTATATGTTTTTTTAAACCAGGCTGTAAACATGTTCATTTCTGCTATAAAATTGGCATTTTTAACATGGGAGTAAATGGGGATTTGCTCACTTCTGGTGCCAGCCCCCAGTGGATGAGGGTGGAACTGCAATTTTTGCCACTTCAGTGTTAGCTTCATAAAATTCCCAGGATTGTGGGAGGCTGTATTCTCCACAGTATATTTATAGCTATACTGCATGAAAAAAATATTTTAAGCTAATTTCTATTCCAAATGTGATATTGCTGCATTAACACACACACACACACACACACACACACACACACACACACACACACACACACTGGTTACCAGCCCTCCAGGACTGGAATTGAATACCCCTAACCTAAACCCTCACATCCCTGAGCTCTAAAGCAGGCTGTTTGGGCTAAGGTGGAAATTCTAGTATTTATATTTCAACTTTAAACAGTGGCATAAAACATTAGTCATCCTTTTGTAATGATTTGCTACAGGAATATTTCCTGTTGCACATCTATATTTTCACATGCTAGATCTCACTCTGCACTAATGAGCTCCTGTCTGGCCCCATGTTCCCATCAGCCTGTCTGAGAACCAGTCCCTGGTGCGGATGCCCCCCTGGAGCAATGGCTGGCTGATGGGTGCCATGACCCTCTCCATGTCCCTTCACTTCATGATCATCTACGTTGACCCCCTGCCCGTGAGTCTAACATAAAACCCTCACATGAACTTCAACGATCATATAACAGATTCGCAATTTCCAGCTGGAACTGGTGTCTAACATTAGTTTTATTTTTCCGTGCAGCTGATTTTCAAGCTCACCCATTTGAATGTGGAGCAGTGGATGATGGTGCTGAAACTTTCCTTCCCCGTTATTCTTCTTGATGAGCTTCTCAAATTTGTGGCTCGCACATATCTGGAGGGTGAGTGCACAAACTTTTTGTTTCATAGTTTTTATGTTGCGACAGGCTTACTTTTGTAAAGTATGTTTTCAGTTAGTGCCTGCAGCTAGGGCTCACAATGGAAATGTTTATTGGCTTACCTACGGTAAATAGCTCTTTGAATGACCTCAGTTTGAAGGGATAGATTAATTCTGACTAGATTGATAAGCTAGCGACTAGTCTGAGTGGGACCAAAGGGCACATCTACAATTTCAATTCAGTTCAGTTTATTTCTATAGCGCCAAATCACAAGAGTCGTCTCAAGCTAGCCTAGTGAACTAGACCAAATTCTTGCTTTGCAAAGTTTGGTCTAGGCATGCTCCATTGGAACCTCCGCAGCTCCTACCAGGACTCTGGCTAGCCAATCACAGCTCTCTAGAGGGGTTTCAAACACATAAAGAGCTGTGATTGGTCCATAATGGTGGGCCAATCATAGTGCTCTATCTGCTTAGTGAACAAATCACAGAGCTTTATCCGCTTTGTGGGCCAATCAGGGCACTCTACAGGTGCTGGCCAGTAAATTAGAATATCATCAAAAGGTTGAAAATATTTCAGTAATTCCATTCAAAACGTGAAACTTGTACATTATATTCATGCAATGCACACAGACCAATGTATTTCCAATGTTCATTACATTTAAATTTGATATTCATAAGTGACAACTAATGAAAACTCCAAATTTGGTATCTCAAAAAATTAGAATATTCTGAAAAGGCTGAATATAGAAGACACCTGCTGCCACTCTAATCAGCTGATTTACTCAAAACACCTGCAAAGGCCTTTAAAAGGTCCCTCAGTCTTGTTTTGAAGGCACCACAATCATGGGGAAGACTTCTGACTTAACAGCTGTCCAAAAGACAATCATTGACACCTTGCACAAGGAGGGCAAGACACAAAAGGTGATTGCTAAAGAAGCTGGCTGTTCGCAGAGCTCTGTGTCCAAGCACATTAACAGACAGGCGAAGGGACGGAAAAAATGTGGTAGAAAAAAGTGTACAAGCTCTAGGGATAACCGCACCCTGCAGAGAATTGTGACGACAAACCCATTCAAAAATGTGGGGGAGATCCACAAAGAGTGGACTGCAGCTGGAGTCAGCGCTTCAAGAACCACCACGAGGAGACTCATGAAAGACATGGGATTCAGGTGTCGCATTCCGTGTGTCAAGCCACTCTTGAACATGAAACAGCGCAAGAAGCGTCTCGCCTGGGCCAAGGACAAAAAGGACTGGACTGATGCTGAGTGGTCCAAAGTTATGTTTTCTGATGAAAGCAAGTTCTGCATTTCCTTTGGAAATCAAGGACCCAGAGTCTGGAGGAAGAGCGGAGAAGCACAGAATCCACGTTGCATGAGGTCCAGTGTAAAGTTTCCACCGTCAGTGATGGTGTGGGGTGCCATGTCATCTGCCGGTGTTGGCCCACTCTGTTTCCTGAGGTCCAGGGTCAATGCAGCCGTCTACCAGGAAGTTTTAGAGCACTTCATGCTTCCTGCTGCTGACCAACTTTATGGGGATGCAGACTTCACCTTTCAACAGGACTTGGCACCTGCACACAGTGCCAAAACCACCAGCACCTGGTTCAAGGACCATGGTATCCCTGTCCTTGATTGGCCAGCAAACTCGCCTGACCTTAACCCCATAGAAAATCTATGGGGTATTGTGAAGCGGAGGATGCAATACGCTAGACCCAACAATGCAGAGGAGCTGAAGACGACTATCAGAGCAACCTGGGCTCTCATAACACCTGAGCAGTGCCACAGACTGATCGAGTCCATGCCACGCCGCATTACTGCAGTTATTGAGGCAAAAGGAGCCCCGACTAAGTATTGAGTGCTATACATGCACATTCTTTTCATGTTCATTCTTTTCAGTTGGCCAACATTAGAGAAACAAACATTTTTTCATTGGCCTTTAGAATATTCTAATTTTCTGAGATACCAGATTTGATGTTTTCATTGGTTGTCACTTATGAATATCAAAATTAAATGTCATAAACATCGGAAATACATTGGTCTGTGTGCATTGCATGAATATAATGTACAAGTTTCACGTTTTGAATGGAATTACTGAAATATTTTCAACCTTTTGATGATATTCTAATTTACTGGCCAGCACCTGTATATGCCTGGTGGGTGGGATGATGCAACAGAGTGAAACAAGAGTATGTCACATTCATTGTCCAGTGGAATGCGGAGATCATTTGAAAGACAACGGTAGAACCCGCCCCACAACCGAGAGCCGTCAATGGAGCGTTGCCAGACTAAATAATACATTTATTTAGTCTGGCTTGCCAGGCTAGTCTCAAGGCACTTCACACAGTAAACATTACAATACAGTTTAATTATTAAGCCAATGAGTAAAAAGTTTCCTATATAAAGAACCCAGCAGATTGCATCGAGTCACTGACTTGTGTCAGTGTCTTTACAGCAATCCTCATACTGAGCAAGCATGTAGCGACAGTGGAGAGGAAAACTCCCTTTTAAACTACTGAGGATCCTGGCTCAGTATAAGCAGCCATCCGCCACGACTCGCTGGGGAGTGAGAAGACAGAGCAGACATGCGCACATACCCACCGGCGAGCGCACGCACGCACGAACACACACACAGTAGTGTTTCTATGGCATTGATTTCTTAGTAGATCCATTAAGTAAGAGATGAAATTCGTCTTCATCTTATTTAATCTACAATTAATTCAACAGATGAACTAGTAGTAGCACATTCCATATCAAAGAAAGGATAATGTTATCAGGAGAGGGAGAACGTTTAAGTGGTTAGCAGCAGTGTTCAAGCTGATGGCCCCCACCATGAGGGCACCACAGCTCAGTAGAACATCAGTGTAGCTTATTTTGAGGAGAAAAACACTCGAGTGAAAATAAAGTTAACAGCTGAAATAGCAGGAAATAATGCTATAGTGGTAGAAGAAAGTTATAGATTATAGCATGTCCTCCAGCAGTCTAAGCCTATAGCAGCATAACTACAGAGATAACTCTGGATAACCTAGCCTTTTAGATGGAGGCAGGGCAAGGGAGAGCTGTCTTTACAGACTATTCTCCACTGTACACTACACCTCCCTCTACTCCCCCACTTGTCCAGATCTGGGTTAACGTCAGATTTTAACCATAGGCCCTATCAACTAAAAATGCTTTAAGCCTAGTCTAAAAAGTAGACAAAGTGTCTGCCTCACAGACTAAAGCTGGGAGCTGGTTTCACAAGAGAGAAGCCTGATAGCTAAAAGATCTGCCTCCCATCCTAATTTTAGATATTCTGGGAACCACCAGTAGACCTGCAGTCTGAGAGCGAAGTGCTCGGTTAGGAACATATGGAACAATCAGGTCACTGATGTATGATGGAGCTTGATTATTAAGAGATTTATATGTGGTAAGGAGGATCTTAAAATCTATTCTGAATTTAACAGGCAGCCAATGTAGGGAAGCTAAGACAGGAGAGATATGATCTCTCTTTTAAATTCTCATCAGAACTCTAGCTGCAGCATTTTGGGCAAGCTGAAGACTTTTAACTACATTCTGTGGACTTCCTGAGAGTAATGAATTACAGTAATCCAGTCTTGATGTAATAAATGCATGAACTAGTTTTTCAGCATCACTTCCGGGAAGGATGCTTCTAATCTTAGCAATATTCCGAAGGTGGAGGTGGAAGAAGAAAATCCTACAAACCTAACGTAGGATTTGAATGACATGTCCTGGTCAAAGATAACAAGATTCCTTACTTTGTTCTCGGAGGCTAATTTAATGCCGTTCAGATCCAGTGATAGTCTGCTGCAGTGTTTCCCAAATATGTTCACTCTTGACCCACAGCTAAAAAATCTCAGATTAACACTGGTTAGGTTGCTAAAAAATCCTTCTCATCCATATGTAGCCTATTTTTTAAATATGTCATTACAATGTTCCACTGAAATCACTTTAAAATCAAGATCTTTTTTGTGGATCTTCAGAATTTAGATAAACAGTGATAGAAATATTCTGGGATTATTTTAAAAATTAAACCGTGCTGCTTATATCATTGCTAAAAGGTGAGCACAGTTGTTTCCTTCGTACAAAATCATCACAAGACAAACAAGAATTTTGCACTAATAAATCAATTAATCTCATCCTGAGTGAATGAGTTTTAATCCTTTAAAAGCATAACTGGTCCAAGGCCAACCAGATGTGTCCATCAGGGCACCAGCTGAAGAATGTTTAATTAGTACAGCTGTAGGTAGGACTTTTTGGGTTTGCTTGCCTTATTGTCAGCAGGACACAAGAGGGCTAATTGAAAGCTTAGTTTACCCATTAATGCAGAACCTGCAAACTCTGCAGAAAAGTCACAAGGAATGCAGGATTCAAACCTGCAACCTTCATGCTGCAAGACAACATTGCTACAAACTGCATCACCAGCATATGGTTGAGGATTACCTTTTTTTTGGCATCAAGTAGCTAATATGAGCTAAAAGAAAAAAAAAGACTTATTTTTGGTGCACTGGGAGAGGGGCTTAAAGCTAAGCAGCACATGTGGCTCCAACTTCTACATTTTGTTTCCTAAATTAATTTCCTCTACGTCTCTGGAAAGAAAACTTCAAATACAAACACTCAAACTTTCAGTTTATTGTTGTTTAAACTAAATTCAGAGGGAATAACAAACAGAGTGGATTTAGTTTTGATGCTCAGGGGTTGTTTGGCATTAAATTACAGAATGATGACAAATTAAAGCGATAGTTCAGATCTTTCACATGGGGGAGGTTATGATTTATCATCTGATGCTCAAAACAACCTCAGTTTAGAGAAATAGAGCTAGCCAAAACAAGTGTAATCTAAAAAAATATTCATAGCAATTTGTGCAAACAATGTTTTATTAACCTTATTAGGTTAATAAAGAGAGAGCTCCCCAGCACAAACCTCTATAAAAAAAAAGTCTGAATGGCAACATTTACATGAGTGTCATTGTCAGAGAAAATAGCATTTCTCCAAACTGAGGCCGTTACAACAAGTGTTGAACCAGTTCACGACTTTTCCACAGAACCATACTTAAAACCATCTGCTTTAATTCCACAAACACTGGTTACAGTACTTTCCACAATGTCCTGATGAGTTGTAAAATTGTAAAAACAACTTCAAAGCAAATCATCTTCCAATTTTGCTTAGAACCAACACATCTTTTCTTTGTCCATCCAGGAAAAGTCTAAAGACAGAAGAGGCCGCGAGCGTCTGAAGCGAGGGAAGCACTGAGACACGGAGGACAGAGCGAAAAGGCAGAGCGCTGCAGCGGAACGACTGCGCTCCAAGTCACATGATCAAAAACATCCAGCGGTGTGAATACAAGACACAAAAGGCATCCTGAAAATACACCAAAAAAATGCTGCAATTGTTTTTCTGTGTATGTATTGAAAATAATATATAGTTAAGGAATATAAAAGCTTTTCTGTTTATTCTGTTCTTAAAAAATAAAGATGTGTACTAAAGAAAACATGGAATCTTAATTTTCAGTAGCGTATCTGTATGTTCAGTCACACAGAGCCAGGAATTGATCCATCATTGTGTTAGACCTTAATACTTGAGAATAATTGCATGTTCTCTGTTATATCAGCGTGTATTAAGACAAGAAATATACTTATAATTCTTGAATAACTCTCTACCCTAGCTTCTATTGTTATAAAATAGGAATGTTTCTGCTAAACCCAAAAATATGCATATTATAGTTATTTATAATACCAAAAATACATAAAAATGCTAAGAGAAAGCTGGTGATTAGGAACGTCTGTTTTGCACCACTTTACAGAGAAACGTCTGTTTTATGCATAATGATAACTGTTAGTGTTGGAGAGTTGAGTGTTTTGCTGGAGCAGGTCAGTATTACAAAAATGCTGCACAGAGAGTGCATTAGTGGCTAATTTGGTCACTAATCAACCGTGTCTGGCAAATAAAATCCTCCGCTATGAGGGTCATATCGTCCACGTGCAGATCCAGGGTTATAGCAGCACCGGCAGTCCCTCCACCCGAGTCTCTGCCTGACCTCTCTGGGTCTTTGGTTCTGGAGCCTCACGAGGCATCAGCAGGTTGCGAGCCAGCCGGACCGGTATCCCCCTCCAGGATTTGTCTCACCTGTTCCAGACTTTCTGCCTGGCGAACCAGCTCCAGCTTCACCTGAGAGTGGAGAGGGACAGAGTTTAAAACTTCAGAGCCCTCCAGGAGCACGGTGGAGAAAGAAATGCACCGGTAATGACGAAGCCGATTTCCACCACACCTGTAGTGACTGGGAGAGCTGGACGAAGTCCATCTGAACAGCCTGGCTGGTGTCGAGCTGAGAGCGCAGACTGATCACTTGGCTTCGCAGCTCCAGACTCTGTTGGTGCAGAGCCGCCTGAAAGCCACAGAGATAATCCTGATAAATCCACCGTGAGCTTCTTATAGAACAGCATTACTTTAGTTGTTCCTGTGCAAACGTTAAACGTTGTTTTCAGTTTTTATAAAGATGTTTTATCCTCTCATCTCAGATCATGTGATTTAATTAATCTTGTGTTTTTATAGTTTGTTTACTCTTTGTCTAATCGACCTGTCAGGACAAAGGTGTTGCGTTAAAAGTCCTCGTGGGACACAAAAATGTTAATGAACATATTTTAAAAGAATTATTTCAGGTGATTTATTTTTATTTGTATGTTCAAACATAGACCGCATAAGTAAAAATCAGAACATGGCATTTTAAAGTCTTGATCTAAGGCTATGTACACACATAGCTGGGTTTTGTAAAACCACACCACTAAACCTAGTTGCGGAATAACTAGCAGACAGAGACCATCCTTAATGTCGTCCTTTGCGTGTGATCTTCTATTTAGCGCAATTATTGAGTTTTTAAAAACAAGCGAGTGTAAACATAAGATGCACATGTGATGTCAGAGCATTTTTGCTGCGAGCAGTGAAGTTGCAAAACCTAAAACCCTGGATATTTATGTCCATAAGCAAATGCTGGCAACGGAGAAATCGTAAATCAGCCCTTTGGTCGGAGTTTTGGAAAGAATCGTTTTAGGTGGCGTTTAGCTTCACTTTTGTGCAGAGGACGGTTTTGTTGGCCACGTGGCTACTTGTGTACAGGATTAAAACCTGCTGGAAACAGGAAACTCAGCCACTCTAGAAAAAATAAAATCAATCCAGAGGCTACAAATTGCTCCTGGGCTGCTCTCTGGACATGTCTGTGATGGGGTGACTATAGATGAAACTGAGCCTGTGTGGCTAAATCGGACAGGTTGACATGCTTTCACTGTACCCATACTGCACACAGACTGATCCATTTTTAATAAAACATATTTATTTTATAAACCTAAAAACTGTCATCAAAACACATTGTAATCAATAATCTCTGGTTATTCTCAAGCATGAATGTCCCAAGAAACGGCTAAATGTGGACCTTCTGGCTAGCTGTTAGCAAATCAACCCTGTAAGATGTTAACAGTAATTATTTATAATCTTCACACAAAAGCACACCTAAATATCTTTTTACTTCAGTTATTAGTCTAAATTCAGTGTTATAATTGTAATTGATGTGGATCTCTGCCACTAACGAGTCAGTTAGATTTGTTCAAATCTGTGACCATAACGCATGTTTTAAAAACAATTAAAATCATCAAAAATGTGTTTTTTTTTTAAATAATTAAAGATGATCATTTCATCTAATGAGCCACATGATGGACAAACACAGCAGATTTACTTTTTCATTGCTGAGGGTTTTGTTGGTGGACTGTAGGTGAGTGAGCGCCACCCGCAGGGCGTCCAGCTCAGTGTGACAGGCCAGCAGCTCGGACTGAATCTTCTCAGTCTCCGTTCTCAGAGTGGAAAGCTGCACTGCAGACACGAGTTTAAAACATATCAATGTTAAGTTACAGAAACAAGACTGACATTATTCATCCAACAGGATACAGATGTTTAAAGGTTGAATGAGAGGCATTCACTCACCCTCTAAAACCTCTGATGAGGGTTTGAATCAGCAGCATCCAGGAGGGACGAACAGGAAGAGAAAAGTTAAAAACGGTGAGAGAGTAAAACCCAAACCCAGAATGAAATAATCCACGGACCGTTCTCCTCTGTGCGAGTGTCCAGCTGCTCCCTCAGGTTGACGATCTCTATGCGAAGGCGCTCCTCACAATGCGGCCCCTGCAGAATCAGACAAAGCTCAATGAAGCGCTCCTGCAACGAGGCAACCTTTAAACCTGCACTACCAACATCACCTTTTCTAGAATACTGTACAGAAACAGGTGTGTGTTCATGTCACGCTCACATGTCTAGTTTTTAACGTAACTGTATGAAAATTTCACCAGACAATTGTATACATTTGTTTTAATGTGAGCCAAGTTGTCTGAGGCTTTCTGCCTTTGGTAGGGTCACCCATGGCAAACAGGTCCTAGGTGAGGGATCAGACAAAGAGCAGCCCAAAGACCTCTTAGGATGAATTATATAAATGGAAACAGTGTTCCCTCGCCCGGACGTGGGTCACTGCGGCCCCCCTCTGGAGCCAGGCATGGAGGTGGGGCACGTTGGCAAGCGCCTGGTGGCCGGGCTTTCACCCATGGAGCCCGGCCGGGCACAGCCCGAAGAGGAAACGTGGGTCCCCATTCCCATGGGCTCACCACTCGTGGGAGGGGCCAAAGGGGTCGGGTGCAGTGTGTGACAGGTGGTAGTCGAGGGCGGGGACCTTGGCGGTCTGATCCTCGGCTACAGAAGCTGGCTCTTGGCACATGGAATGTCACCTCTCTGGTGGGGAAGGAGCCTGAGTTGGTGTGTGAGGTTGAGAGGTTCCGACTAGATATAGTCGGACTCACCTCAACGCATGGCTCTGGAACCAGTTTCCTTGAGAGGGGTTGGACTTTCTACCACTCTGGAGTTGCTCCCACTGAGAAGCGCCAAGCAGGGGTGGGCATACTAGTTGCCCCCCATCTTGGTGCCTGTACGTTGGGGTTTACCCCAGTGAATGAGAGGCTAGCCTCCCTCCGCCTACGTGTGGGGGGATGGATTCTGACTGTCGTCTGTGCTTATGCACCAAACTACAGTTCAGACTACCCACCCTTTTTGGAGACCTTGGAGGGGGTGCTAAAAAGCGCTCCTTCAGGTGACTCCCTTGTTCTGCTGGGGGACTTTAACGCTCACGTGGGCAACGACAGTCAGACCTGGAGAGGTGTGGTTGGGAGGAACGGACCCCCCGATCTGAATTCGAGTGGTGTTTTGTTATTGGACTTCTGTGCCAGTCATGGATTGTCCATAATGAACACCATGTTCAGACATAAAGGTGTCCATATGTGCTCTTGGCACCAGAATACCTTAGGCTGCAGCTCGATGATCGACTTTGTTGTTGTTTCATCTGACCTGCGGCCGCATGTCTTGGACACTCGGGTGAAGAGAGGGGCGGAGCTGTCAACTGACCACTACCTGGTGGTGAGTTGGCTCAGATGGTGGGGGAAGATGCTGGTCAGACCAGGCAGGCCCAAACGTATCGCGAGGGTCTACTGGGAACATCTGGCTGTCTCCTGTCAGAAGGAGCTTCAATTCCCACCTCCAACAGAACTTCCAAAATGTTCCGGGGGAGGCGGGGGACACTGAGTCTGAATGGACCCTGTTCCGTGACTCCATTGTTGAGGTGGCCGACCAGAGCTGTGGTCGCAGGATTGTCTGTGCCTGTTGTGGTGGCAACCCCCGAACCCGCTGGTGGACACTGGCGGTTAGGGATGCTGTCAAGCTGAAGAAAGAGTCCTATCAGGTCTTTTTGGCCTGTGGGACTCCAGAGGCAGCTGACGGGTACCGGCAGTCCAAGTGGAACACGGCTCGGGTGGTCGCCAAGGCAAAAACCCAGGCATGGGAGGAGTTCGGTGAGACCATGGAGCAAAACTTCCATACGGCTTCGACGAGATTCTGGTCCACTATCCGGCGCCTCAGGGGGGAAAGCAGTGCGCTACCAACACTATCTATAGTGGGGACGGTGTGCTGCTGACCTCTACTCAGGACGTTGTGGATCAGTGGGCAGAATACTTCGAGGACCTTCTCAATCCCACCAACACGTCTTCCAGTGAGGAAGCAGAGTCTGGGGACTTTGGGTTGGCCTCTCAAATCTCTGGTGCTGAGGTCACTGAGGTGGTTAAAAATCTCCTCTGTGGCAAGGCTCCAGGGGTGGATGAGATACGCCCGGAGTTCCTTAAGGCTCTGGATGTTGTGGGGCTGTGTTCACTGACGCGGCTCTGCAATATTGCGTGGACATCGGGGGCAGTCCCACTGGACTGGCAGACTGGGGTGGTGGTTCCCTTATTTAAAAGGGGGACCACAGGGTGTGTTCCAACTACAGGGGATCACACTCCTGAGCCTTCCTGGTAAGGTCTATTTGGGGGTTCTGGAGAGGAGGGTCCGTCAGATTGTTGAACCTCAGATTCAGGAGGAGCAATGTGGTTTTCGTCCTGGCCGTGGAACACTGGACCAGCTCTATACCCTTAGGGGGATCCTGGAGGGTGCGTGGGAATTTGCCCAACCAGTCTACATGTGTTTTGTGGATTTGGAGAAGGCGTTTGACCGCGTCTCTCAGGGGGCCCTGTGGGGGTACTCCGGGAGTATGGAGTACCAGACCCTCTGATACGGGCTGTTAGGTCCCTGTATGACCGGTGTCAGAGTTTGGTCCGCATT
Source organism: Nothobranchius furzeri (assembly GCF_043380555.1). NCBI lineage: Eukaryota > Metazoa > Chordata > Actinopteri > Cyprinodontiformes > Nothobranchiidae > Nothobranchius > Nothobranchius furzeri. The sequence continues at coordinate 50,898,724 of NC_091752.1, forward strand.
GCCGGCAGTAAGTCAGGCTCGTTCCCAGTGAGAGTTGGACTCCGCCAAGGCTGCCCTTTGTCACCGATTCTGTTCATAACCTTAATGGACAGGATTTCTAGGCGCAGCCAAGGTGTGGAGGGCATCCGTTTTGGTGGCCTGAGGATCAGGTCTCTGCTTTTTGCAGATGATGTGGTCCTGTTGGCTTCATCAGAACGTGATCTTCAGCTTTCGCTGGAGCAGTTCGCAGCCGAGGGTGAAGCAGCTGGGATGTGAATCAGCTCCTCTAAATCTGAGACCATGGTCTTGATTCGGAAAAGGGTAGAATACCTTCTCCGGGTCAGGGATGTGGTCCTGCCCCAAGGGGAGGAGTTTAAGTATCTCGGGTTCTTGTTCATGAGTGAGGGAAAACTGGAGTGTAAGATCGATAGGCGGATTGGTGCTGCATCTGCAGTGATGCGGGCGTTGAACCGGTCTGTTGTGGTGAAGAGAGCTGAGCTGGAAGGTGAAGCTCTCGGTTTACCGGTCGATCTACGTTCCTACCCTCACCTATGGCCATGAGCTTTGGGTAGTGACCGAAAGAACGAGATTGCGGATACAAGCGGCCGAAATGAGTTTTCTCCCAAGAGTGGCAGGGCTCTCCCTTAGAGATAGGGTGAGAAGGTCGGTCATTCCGGAGGGGCTCGGAGTAGACCCGCTGCTCCTCCACATCGAGAGGAGCTAGTTGAGGTGGCTCGGGCATCTGGTCAGGATGCCTCCTGGACGCCTCCCTGGTGAGGTTTTCTGGGCACGTCCAACCGGGAGGAGACCTAAAGGTAGACCCTGGACACGGTGGAGGGACTATGTCTCTCACCTGGCCAGGAACACCTTGGGATTCCCCGAGAGGAGCTGGCCCAAGTGGATGGGGAGAGGGAAGTCTGGGCCTCTCGCCTTAGGCTACTGCCCCTGCGATCCGACTCGGGATAATCGGATGAAAATGGATGGATATTTTAATGTGACTGAGTGTTTTTCCTACTGCAGCACTTGTGAGAGCAAACGAAAGACCAACAGTACATGCAGGGTGGCGGAGAACGATGAGCTGCTTTCTGACACACTCTCCTCTGCCTCTTCTCCTTTCAGTCTGGACAGCTCGCTGCACATCTTCCTCTGAGACAGCGACAACTCTGACTGGAAGACAAAAGCATAACCTGAGAGAAAACACGCAGCAATGTTCAAAAACATAGAGGAATATAAAATAGTTTAACTGATGAGAAACACAGCTATACTGCTGCTTTGCTGAAAGGTCAAAGAGCAAGTTCACTCGTTTTCTCAACATTTGCAGTGGTCTCTAGTGTAAACTAATGCCTTGTGAGTCGATCTCTGTGGGAAAAAAATCTCTGGCGCTCCTGTTTAACTTTTTTGTTGCTCTTAACCTGTATAGATGAGTGTCTAATGGTGCTGTGGACATGTGTAATCATTAGTGCTGCAGTTTAGTGCAACTTACTTTAAATTTAATATGCCCAAAAACGTAATATGCCTCCATTTTCAGGTGAAAAACTCTGCTCCACATTTTCTTTAGAATCAGCTGTGGCTGATGGCTAAGCTGAAAAATGTGACGTTGTCAGCAAAGTACTACATGGCTGCACTGCACTGATCTCCAGGTGAGGCAGCGGCACCTCCACCTGGCTCAACCACTCACCTGCCAATATGACACATTGGTGCTCTGAGTCACCCGCCTCCTTAAAAAAAATGCCCTCCTACCCTTTTCATCTAATGACTGCGATTGACTGGAAATCCTCCAGAATGCTGCAGAATCTGTGTCTGCTCTTCTCCAGAGCGTTAAGTCTGCTGCGAGTGTGTGCTTGCATGCACGTGTAAGTGTGCGCACGCTCATTAACAACTCGTTTTCTGACAACGCATGCAGGAGGGGTTGAGGGAGATGCCATCTATCACCGCCTCAGTGCCGCTCTCTTGGTCCGCCATGCAACCCCTACTTTAGATGCGTTTTGTTAACAGGAAGTGTGGATGAAATAAGTCTCCACCCATGCCTCGACTCCCACTTTATGGTGAGTGAGTGAGTGAGTGAGTGAGTGAGTGAGTGAGTGAGTGAGTGAGTGAGTGAGTGAGTGAGTGAGTGAGCGAGTGAGTGAGTGAGAACAGAAAACAGCTGGATTCCCTGATATTTGGACATTTCGCCTCTGATTGGCTAACAGCAATGCAATTTGACCACTGATTCCATTTCCTTTGCAACACTGACGTTTAATCTTCTGAAATAATAAGTCTGTAGGCATTCTGCCACATTGTCGAGTTGCTAATGCTAATGATTAGCTTCAACTAGTTGATTCGTACTCTTCTCTCCTGGATGTTAAATAAACAACAGCCTTCCTCGTCGCGAACCATGATGGGTGAGTTAACGAATGCTAATTGAGCTATTTGACGTGCAAATGTCACTAGCGTTTCTAACCTGAGGGTTTTCCCGTCTACTTTCCATAGGTGGCTAATGCAAAAATAGAGTAGAAGACTATTTTCACATTTAAGCCTGAGTCATGCTTCTGAGTCTGCGTCAGTGCGGAGACACGCAATGCCATTATCCGTCCTTGCAGGCCTGCTGGAGAGCCCCTGCAAGGACGGACGGAGTCGAGCTCTCTTTTTGAAACATCCGGCCGTCGAGACGGAGAACCCAAGCTTGTTATTGGTCAGGGCACAGCTGTCGTCTACACCGCCGCCATCGCGCCCTCAAAAACATAAAGAGAGCCGAGGATAACTAGCGGCAGACACGGAGAAGCTTGAAGAATACCTTGTGAAAAAACTCTAAAAACATGAACGTTTCATTCTCCCGTGACTGGAGGAGTGAAAAGATGCGCAGCAAGTGTTTTATTTGTGGACGGAAATGACAGGAAACGTGGGTTTAGAGGAGGCGAGCGCATGAAGAGGTGGAGGAGGATGAGAGAAATTTGTCCGTGTTAAAAAGTCTCTTATATACAAAGAAACACAATATAAACACACTATCATGGACCGATACATGACAGGATACCACAGAACAGCGCTACGCCCTCTGTTGTCCTGGTGGGGAATTGCTTTGCAACACTCCCCAGGAAACGGAGAAGTATGAGGGCAAAATGTCTCCGTCCGTGCGTGCGTGCCTCTCCCTTTTGGAGCCGACGGAGAAGCATGAATCAGGCTTTAGTCTGCATGTGAAACTCAGAAAGACCAATCAAATTTCAAAAATAACAAGTAAAAACAGTTTCTCAGTGAACTTGGTCTTTAAAGAGCAAAGTTGGTTTTCCAGCCTGTGAATAACAATCATAATTCAAGTCAACAATAAACAAAACTACAGACAAACAATAGTCGTGTTTAGTTTCCCTGAGAACCGAGTGAATATTTGACTTCATGTGACTGATGAATGCATTATTGCCCACATTAACTGTAGATGAATCACTATTATTTTTCACACAGTTGGAAATAAAAACAAGCCTTTGCTTTCCTGAATCAGCTTTTCTGTTTACTTTTGCTTCCTTGTCGCTCTAAAACTGATCAAATCTGTCTTTTTTCAGCCAAACAGTAATCAGTTCAATAATCAACCTGTAAAATTGAGTTTGTTTATTCTGTAACCGCTGTAGAAGTCTTTACTAACCAAAATGTCTTTCTCTAAGATGAAAAAGCCTTGTTCTACCCACCAGCCGACTCTGGACTGCATTCTGAGATTGGCTGAAAGATTTCTGCAAATCCTGAAGGAGAGCTTCTGAGGCCTGGACCTGAGACTGCAGCACTGACACCTGCACACCAAGTTAGATGTGTTTACACCTCCATTATTCTGCTTAAGCAGCGTAAAAAAAATACATGCACACACACACACACAGCAGCGTTTCCCACTTGTTTGTGTGTGTGGTTGGATTGTGTATCCAGTTCTCTCTCCAGCTCTTCTTTCTCCGCATGCAGACGACTCACTTCCCCTCGTAGCTCCGACAGCTGCAAAACACTACTAATTAATCCCAACACAAACTCACAGGAAGTATTAAAAAGTTCAGTGTGTGAGAATGTTTATTTCAGGAGTTTCAAAGCTAAACTCCAGCATGTAGATGATAGCAGCCCGACCTGTGCATTGAGTGCGTCCCAGTCGCTGTGCGTTACCAGTCGGTGTCCGGCCGGAGGCAGGTAGATGGCTTCGGGCACCAGAGTTCCTGTGGACACCAGTGACTCCGTATCTTCCTGAGCGAGGAGCTTTCTGGGCAGGGAGGGTGTGTCCAACATGAAGGAGGACAGTGAGGCAGAGTCACAGTGCTGTAATGAAAAGTAGTCCTCTGTTGAAAGCGCCGCTCCTTCTCCCTCGGCTTCCAGACGAGTTCTGTACGCCGGAGATGACGTTTCATCGTCTGTCAGGCTGTTGACGAGCGGTGTTTCATTAGCAGAGACTTCTGGATCCACCCTGCCCTTCCTGCTACTAATCTAAAGAGCACAAAAACCAAACAATGAGTCCCAAAAGCTCTGAGCGGTTTTATAGAAAGTAACCCAGATGAGTTCTGACCATGTTGTGTCCACTGGGTCTCCTCCACTCTACAGGCTGAGACTGCAGCACAGCTATCCTGGCTTCATACTGAGCTGCTGTCTCTGAAAACACAACACATCCACAATAAATCGTTTAACAAAGCAAAATGAGAGGTTTGAGGTAGTTCCACCACAGATCGGCCTCCGATACGGTAATGAGGTCACAGAGCAGAGTTGGCGAGTAGGCGTGAGGCCGGAGGGTCTGCTGGTTCTATGACGCTCGCGTCAATTATTTATGCATCATCAATGTGAGCTGCCTGGCCAAAAAGAAATTCACCATAAAAAATATCTATTTACCACGAGGGACTGTTTTCATGCCTCAGTGAGTGCGTTTACATGCAGCCAGTAACCCTTTTAAAACCTGAATATTCACAATAACCCGGTTCCGCACGGCCATGTAAACACCGCCAAAAACCCGGATGTGCTCATAACCGGGTTTTTAAAAACCCGGTTACTACACCTGAGGTAACCCTTTTCTAACCTGAATGTTTGGTCGTGTGAACGCATATCGGGATATCCCCATCAAAGCGTGTGTTCTGCGCATGCTCTGTTCGCAAGGAATCTTGGACTTCTGAGTAGCGAGACGTCTTGTATGCGCCAGAACACCGGAAGTACTCGTACGTACTCTCCTTCGAATGAAGGCCAGTACGCACAGTCGTTGTAAGAGCTGCTGGTGAGTCAATACCAGCACTAAAGCGTAAACAAACGCGGTCACCATCTCTTCCGAACTGGGAAACATGTTGTTGTTTTCACGGATACCGGAACAAGAAGAACCGGAAATGACACATATTGCGTCTGGACGTAGTCCATACGTCCTGACGCTACCCCAACGTCTGCATTTAAATTGGGTTATGCAAGTTAGGGGTAACTCTTTCTATTTATGCTTGTAAACGGGTTATTCTCATCAACTCAGAAACCCGAATACCGACCTTAACCCGATCATAACCCGGATATTGGCTGCATGTAAACGTAGTCAGTGTATCTAACCAAACAGCCATGCTCAGCTGTGCATGGTCAATTACCTCCACCTGAACGGTTGTAGAGACCAAGTCACCCCCCTACCAGAGTCTTACTCCAGCCACACTTCCTGTTTGGAGGCCTCGCCTGGCGAACCGAGGAGCTGACTGGTTTAAGGGTGAACAACCAAAGGTCACTCTGAAAGGGGCTCATACTTGCAACCGTATAACAAATCTATTGTTTCAACGAGGCTGAGGGAAGTCTGTTCCCTTTAACTGTTTTCTTTGACCAAGGAAGGACAGTGTCCTCGTACCACTGAGACACACCCTTAGACAGGAGTAGAAATGTAGATCGACAGGAAGTGGAAGGTGGACGCTTCTGTGAAGTGGGCTGTGATAACACCATGGAGACCTGGTAGGTGTGGTGGCCAGGTGAGGAACAGAAATAAACAGGTTAAATAAAAAGAGTGGAAGCAGCTACTGTAGACTAAAGAGCACTAGGAAGAAACCACAGAAACCCTAAGACCAACATGTCCTCAAGACCTTTTGACGTCTGGAAATGTCTTGTTTCAGAGTCCACAAGAAACCTAATCATGCTGGAGCCTGTATTGACACAGGGGGACCACATGAATTAGGTCGGAGATAGCATGGGACCAAAGTATCAGGGCCTCATCACTGACTGTCACAGACAAGGTTGGAAGGAGAGATTGATGACAAGTGGAAATGTGAAAGGCAAGCCTCTCAGTGAAGTCTACATCAGAAAGGTACTGATGACAGTACAAAGCAGATGGTTCTGGGTGCAGAGGAAGACCACGCAGGCAGGGGCGTAGCACCAAATTCTGGGCCCTAGGTACAAGTCTTCTAGGTGGGCCCCCATGCTCAATTACTTAATATCTCTCTAACACATTTTTTGTCATGCTATAAGACAAGATAATAAATATGATCTCAGTTTAACCTCTATATTGAGCAAATACAAATGCCAACATAATAAAAGTGAAATGCCCAGACTTCACATATAATTATTTTTATTTGCCAACAATGTGTTCAAACAAAAATCCTGGAATTTATTTTCCAGTAAATGCCCACTGACGGGTCTTCATGTTAGCAAAATCACTTATGAGATCTTTAAAGTCCAATCCTTTGGCTAATTGGCTTTCAATAGAAAGAAGAGCTAGGCTGTTCAGTCTATCCTGGGACATTGTTGATCTCAAATAATTTTTCACCAGTTTCAGTTTGCTAAAAGCCCGTTCACCCCCAGCAACAGTCACAGGTAGTGTGCAAAAATTCCTCAGTCCAATACAAACTTCTCCAAAAATGCTCTGTAATTGCATCCTGTATGGCATTAAGCAGCTCAAGAGGAGACCGAATGTGTGGAAATGTGGCACCATATATTGTTCTCAGGTGTAGCATCTCATTCTCAAATTCAGCTGTGAGATCCTTGTAATGTTTTCTCATCAGTGCCTGGCATGATATCTTCATCTGCTCTTCAGTCATGTCTGTCATGGTTCATGATGTTAAGCTTTGCTAATACTGATATGTATTGATATATTAAATACATGTGACACGAAATAAACCAGGTTCTCTCTGTGAATGTAATGTACTCTAAATTTTATAATCCCTGCATTATCAGCCAAATTATAAGATTGTCCGTTTTCAAGATCAAATATAAAGAAATTTAAAATAGGCTTAAAATATCTAACCAAGTCAATAACAATCCTCTAACACCAGTATCATCATGCTATACGAAAAACAGTGGCAGCTTCTCATTCCTGAGATTACCACGAATCCATCGATACCAAGTTTGTCCTGGTCCATGACTGGGAAGGAGCTGAAATATCCACACAGAGTGAACCTGTTTTTACTGCGAGGTCCGCAAATTAATTGGCGGCGGCCGCCCGCGATAATAATTCTGATTTATATATATATATATATATATATATATATATATATATATATATATATATATATATATATATATATATTAATTAGTGTTTTCACTGATAACACTAATTAATTTATATTTGATCTTGATGGTGAAACTAAAGGCGTTTAACACTGAACACCTAACATGAATGCAGCTTCTGAGAGCTAGCTAATATCAGCTAAAACTTCTGCTGCTGCTGCTCACCTTCTTGAAAAACCTAGTCAGTACTTGCTTCTGTTCAATTAACTTTTCTCCTTCTCCTTTTCTTTTCTTTTCTCATCCACCAGCATGTCCCGGTGTGTTCCCTTAGGTCAGCTGACCAGAGATTACTAACTGTGCCTAGGTACAGCCTGAAGTCCCGTGGTAGTCGAGCTTTTTCAGTACTTGGACCAAGTCTCTGGAATGAGCTGCCAGCTGATGTAAAACAGGCCACGTCATTAGAAACTTTTAAAGGAAGACTGAAAACACATCTGTTCTCGCTGGCTTTTGGACGTTGAAGTTGGGGGAAGTAGGCCGGATATGGACTGTGAACTGGCACTCAGGTTTTTGTACTATATTTTAAAATGGATTTCTTATTGTATTTTTATAGGATTTATTACGGTATTTAACAGGGATTTCTTAGTGTATTTTAATGGATTTATTAATGTATTTTAATGGTCATATCTCTGTCCTATTGTGTTGCATTTTATTGATGTACAGCGCTTTGTTTGTCCATTTTGGCCATGTGAAAGCGCTCTATAAATAAAGTTGATTTGATTTGATTTGATTTTCTGGAAGCCAGATTTCCCTTTCTTGGGAAAAGACATGACTGACTCTCCTGCCTCCAGCTCTGGCTGTCGGCATCTGCGATGTCTCATTAGCACATGCGGCAGTGCAGCCCCTGGCCGCTGGTGTGGACTAAACCACTTTACACATTTTTAAGGGGTGATAAATGCCTCAGAGATTATTCAGTTATTATTTTTAAGGCGAAATTCTGTTTCTTAACCTCTTTATCCAGGTAAAGGGAAGTTTATTAAGACATTAAGTAAGTTGGGGGGAAAAAACAACAACAATAAAACATTTTTATTCAAAGCTGTCTCAGGGCCCCTCCCTGCAGTGGGCCCTGGGTAAACGGTACCCTTTCCCCCCCCAGTCCGACGCCCCTGTACGCAGGGTCTGATGAAGGTGTGTCAGTTGAAGAGGTTATGAGCCATTTAGAAGACCTCAACACCCAACAACCTTTGGGTTGTCCTCCGGCATGACAGCACAGGGGTGGACCTTTAAAGCGCCCGAGCGCCAATGGCGTTAAATTTTCTCGTCGGGCGGTATATACTTGACGACTTACCGCCCGGGTGGCGCCCAAGTCTTGTTTGTCATTTACACACCGGCTTTCACCTACATCATGGCCGCGCCCTGTAGGAAGCCGCCGTTTTCGTTTCGCGCGCGTGAACCTGCGCGCCTCTAGCCACGTACTGCACGTACTGCACTTGTACGATTCGTGCACGTACTGCACAATTCTAGTTATAGTTAGGTGAACTATAAGTTCACTATTAAAGACGAAGTGGAACCACGCTAGAAACACACAAGCACGCAGGAAGATGGCGCCACCACAGGGATGGGATTTCTTGATGAAATATCCGGCAAAACGCTTTAAAACTGGTGAGAAGCGAGACAGTTCGAAACGGTATGAAGCAGAGAAGTGTGTGCGTAGGTGGAATGATTCTTGGTGGTTTAAAGAAGACGGGAGGCGCAGAGAATGGCCGTGTTCGAGTTGAGCAGCCCCTCGCCTGGAAAACAGACGAGAGCAGAAGGAAGCAGCAGGGCAGGGGGAGTGGCTGAAAGCCGGCGTTTAAGTCGGACACAAATCTAACCGGCATGCACTGCGCACCGATCACCGCTGGTCTAATCTGCGCAGAACTGGCTCATCTCGAACACAGCCAATGGCTCGAGTACAGCAAAGCGGAGTTGGTGATGTACTGCGTTGTATGCCGGAAGTATGCGACGACAAAATCGAGTTTTGGTGAGGGAACAAACAAATTCAAACTTGAATACGTTATTATGTTTGTGAATGTGTACAAAATAAAGGTTTATTACATTTAAAACGGTTCAGTTGTTATTTTGACTCGTTTTGGCAGCTGACCAGCGGGGCCGGTAGATTCTTGGCGGGGCCGGTAAATATTCGGAGTTACCGGCCCGGCTGGCCGGTTGGTTTTGAAGTTAATGTCCACCCCTGCAGCAGTATCATTTACAGCACAACTCCATCTGAACACTTGGCTTAAACTTCAGCAGAACCGTCTGAGATGTAGTTTCTGGGTGAAACACGGACAAGCGTTTGCATTGTTATAAATTAAATAAAGAGGTTTGAAAAAAGTAAACAACCATAGAAATTAAACTAGGGACCCACCGATGTGAATTTTTTGGGCCGATACCGATATCCAACTGTTATGGCCGATAACCAATATTTGCTGATACTGATTTTTTCTGAAATCAGCAAATTTTGTATAGATTGAAATTATGCAAGCTGATCTTTTTCATGTTTTGCTTTCTTTCTTTAAAGTGGAATTTGCAATGTGTTCTATACGCACATACCACACACATTTATGCTTCTGAGGTGATTACCGTCACTGTCACAGGAATAAACAATTACACATCATCACCCCCCTTATGGGCTCGACACACGGGAGGCGACATCGCCTCTCCTCCAGTCATTTTCAATGAGACATGCGTGACAAAGCGATAATCGCAGGTCTCCCTCCTACCAAGCGAAACGCGAAAAACGTGCGTGTGAAATTTTGCGCTCATGCACAGGCGACCCAGTGACGCGATCCCAGAAAGTTGAAATATTTTCAACTTTTCATCGCTGTCGCTCGGACGAGGACCAATCAACGGAGGTTTCATTCACTGACCAATGAGCGGACAGGATGCTCCGTACATCTCCGAGCAAACAAGGAGAAGTTGATTATTATTATGTTTTATATAGTAAAATCAGAAGTAAGATTTCACATAACTCTAGCAGCACCTTGTGAAACATCATATCTACCACTTTTTTTAAACTCTAAACTAGGGTTGTCGCAATACTAACATTTCAAACTCGATTCGATACTGGGGGAAAAACTCGATGCTCGATTTCGATACTATTTAAAAACACCAATTTATTGAACAAGTTTATTCAAAAAATAACATTCCTCAATTTATATTGCAAAAATTAAATGTTAAGAATTAAGTGTGTAAAGTGATTAAACCTTTCAAGTATCAGCATTTTTTTAAAAGTGCATACAAAAACGGGTTAAAGTTAACACTTTAAATCATGAATTGTCTCACTATATATACACTATTTGCAGAGTGATGTTTTGCTGCTTAAACTCTGTTTAAGGTGCATTTTTGTCATAAGATGTAATGCCACATGTTTTGTTCTGTACTTTTGAACAACTCTGTTGGTCAATAAAGGGAGAAAAAGAATTTCTCCACAGTAGGACAAAGGTACATCTACCGGTAATCTTAATAAAAACAGATTGGCGCACGGCAGTGACGTCATTAAAAGCGCCGGTTAGATTAGCCGCGGCTAGTCTGTTTACGCCTAGAAATCCCAGACCCGCTCCAAACGAACAGGGGAATCATGTTAATGATTCCTAACAAAACCTTTCGACATTGAGATGTTTTGGTGCAGATAATGTCTTATTTCGAGGCTGCACCATGGGTGCCCGTCCGCACCCGTTATATGGATATACACTGATGGTGATTCGCCGATGGATCTAAATACCCCGGGGAATCCAAGTAGCACCAAAGTTGTCAACGTGAGTAAACAAACGTACTGCATGCTAGAAATTAAGTCCAGATTGCAATAAACGGGAGTTTCCTTTAAGCACATAAGCGTGAATATACAACTACGTGTCGGACTTGGTATGCTAATTAAGTTGGGCTGTGAAGCGCCACCCATATTCGCTGTTGCCATTGTTAACAAAACTTGGATCGGAGACACCTCGCGTGGGAAATTGCAATGTAGCCATGCGGCGTCTTCTTCTTCTGTTTGTCTGGGAGGCGGAGGCTGCTTTACGGCATCTGGCTGTCGTGCGTGTCGGTGTACTTGAAGAAGGCTGTGTATAATAGTCCATAATATCGATACCACAGGGATGGAATATCTAATTTAGATACCACTTTTAGCATCGATTTATATCTAGGTATCGATTTTTTTGACAACACTACTCTGAACCACTTAAATAACCTCAATTCCCTCCAACCAGACACAGCCAAACAAAACAACGGAAGTTTCGATTAAGCCATGGAACAGAACGCGTAGACGGCTTTGCAGCTGCCACGGATCGCCTCCCGTGTGTCAGGTAATAAAAGCGACGGCGACAAATTTCGCTGATCGCGGTTGTTTGTCGCCTCCCGTGTGTCGAGCCCATTAGCCTCTGAAACAGATACGCAAACGCAAACAAGATGGAAAAAATATTGGTTGTTAATATCGGCCCAGTTTTACTTATCGGACCGATACCGATATGTTCAAAAATGACTAACATCGGCCAATAACGATAATGATGCCGATGTGCATCCCTAAATTAAACAATGATCCCTAACTTAGGGTGACCATACATCCTCTTTCCCCCGAACATGTCCACTTTTCACTCTCTGTCCGGGCGGGTTTCTTGTATTGATGAAAATGTCTGGATTTTCATCCGGGAGCAGGGATCGAATTATGGGGGAGCTGGATATCCTACACGTCCACGGAGAGCTGGGAAAAAGGTTTCTACCTATATTACATCATTTATGGACTCTCAGCGTACCGGGGGCTTTTTTGAGCGGAGAGCACAGAGCGGCAGAGCGCCGATCGTTGCTGCGCTCCATGCAGCTGCGTCCAGCGCACGGTCCATTCTCAAAGTGGATCAACCAAAAAACTATAATTAACACACGATCGTTCGTGTCTGCTCATATTCTCTACTTTGTCTTATTTGTGCCTGAAGCGCTCTGCTATTGTGGAGCTGATCACCTGGGCTGCGGTGATTTCACCTCACTGACGCAGCATCGAAACGCGCTCTACGCTTTGTGGTCAGGAGATCCCTTTGATCTGCTCAAAAGTAACTGATGAGGTGAAAAAGTAAGAATCCAGGCAGCGGTTATTCTGGAGAGTTTAGAGGAGATGCAGGAAGATGAGAGACAGACCGGACAGGAAATAGTTAAATAAAAACAAGAAAACAAAACAAAGTGTTGAAAAGTAAAATGTAGGTAGATTTATCTCCACTACACGTTTTAACCTGTATAAAACTATAAGTTACACACATGTAATATTTATACATCTGATACAATTCAGATCACCTTCAAAACTCAGTCACACACCCAGGGCCGTTTCAATGCATTTTGGGGGCCAAGGCAAAACAGAACACCTCCTACCCCCATAACTGGGCTCCCAGAAGCCTCTGTGTAATCCAAACCCTCTCCAGTAGTGTTAGTTATACGGTGTTTGTTAAAGACCCTCAGACATCGCTGACATGTTCTAATATTATCAGATGAAAAACTAAATTATCAGACATGCTGTCTCATCTGCTTCTTTTCTAAACTTGCAAAAAGTAACAAAACCATTTGAAAGTTTCCATGGAGTGTGTGACAACTTATTTTTTCATTGATCCTATCGTCTAATCTCACAGCTGAAACAAGCATCCTTAATAATCTGTGCACAGGAAGCGTACCGATGCTGTAGTAAAACAAAAGTTATAATAATTTCTTATTAATAAAACCTTGTTGCAGCACTAAAGCAGCAAAAAAAAATATGGAATATATTTACATTAGAATTGTTTTAGAGCCCTTTTATTGGCAGAATTTGATATTAATTTTAGCTCTTACACTTGGGGAAAAAATGGGTCCCAACATGGTTTGTGTGGTGTTGCCATAGTGTGACATCATCGGTAGGAACAGATCCCGTCCTCTTTTTTGGAAATGGAAATATGGTCACCCTATCCTAACTGGTATGTGTGTGTGTGTGTGTGTGTGTGTGTGTGTGTGGTTGGGGGGGGGGGGGGGGGGGGGGATCCCCCAAGGACATTCTTGTTCTTAAATCCTGACTCACTGTATGCGTATGCGCCGTCGGGAGGTATGTTCCTTACTAAGCACATGTGAAAGCAAAAGCACAGAGCAACAACCACCGTCACTGACCTCTGAGAGCCTCCTGCAGTGACTGGATCTCTTCATCACATTGTTTTTGCAGCTCTGCCAGTTCCTCCTGTTTGCTCAGCTCACAGATGGTCGCCACACCCTGCCAGTGTTCGACCTGCGCCTGGCTCTCTGCTAGCTGGGCCCGCAGACTCGCCTCTGAAAATAAGACACAGGACACGGAGATTATCTTTTCTTTGAAAGGATGCATGAACTGGCAACGTCTTTATACCACAGAAACAAATGTTTCTTTAAGTACCTAAGGATTTATAAAGGAAGCTCACTGATGCCTACCATCAAAATGTATATTAAGAAACACAAATAAAGGGAGAACAAAAGTACACCAAGAAAAGCTCATTTGTTTTTAGTATGAATGTTTCTGTAAAACGGGAATGCTGATGCATCCTGTCCTCTAATAGGGGAACTGAGACAAGGCAGCGGGGTTTACGGAGTTTGCTCACAGACATCCAAAATGTGGTTCATGTTTCCAAGGACGGTCTAGAAATCAGGGCAGCAGATGGTTGACATACAACACAGATGTTTCATTTTATGTTAGATATGATTTTCTATCAGACAAAATGTAAATGAGCAGATTTATCAATCCCATCTACATCTAATCCCACTTGCCTCTTTCTAGAAATTAACTGGTTTTTGTTTCGAGGGCCAACACTGGCGTGTAACTTTAGCCAGTACCAATTTCGCCTAATTTAGATTTTTTTGTCAAAAATAAACATAAAATAAACATACTAAATGTATTTATGGTCCTGATTTACTTAAAATTATTATTCTGGATGTAAAAGATGTCCACATAGAAGATATGTAAATACCAGCATTTTTTAGTGCTTACTTAGCAACAATAAATTAACAAACCAAAGAAAATGTCAATAAGAAAACTGATGTAAAGGTTCGGTTGTGGGGCAGAACCTACGGTTGTCAATCAAACTGCGCATGCAATTGGACATCGCTAGGACCAATCAGAACAACTAATAACATGACATATTCATCTCTACTGAAATCAGCCAATGGGGCTGTCTGCCATTTAGCATCGAAGAAGAAAAAGAAGTACCTCTATCTGCTCATGTCTCTAAGAAAAGCCCGGGTCTAATTCGTCCCAAGTTGATGCCAAAGCTGTTTTAATGAAGTGCTGTTCCTGAGCAGACGTGATCATTGTTTTGCTCTGTCAAAATGGTTCTGATCCACCGACATAAACTGGTGACTGGAGCCTTGTTTAAATGTGAATCCTGAATTATTTGGGCTTTCAATAACCAAAAATCATCAGACCATTATGAAGAATGAGATTGTGGATACAAGCAGCCGAAGGTAGATCCACTGCTCCTCCAGATTGAGAGGAGCCAGTTGAGGTGGCTCGAGCATTTGGTTAGGAAGCCTCCAGGATGACTCCCTGGTGAGGTTCTCTGGGCACGTCCAATAGGGGGGAGACCCAAAGGAAGACCCAGGACACAATGAAGGGACCATATCTCTTGGCTGGTTAGGGAAAGCCTTAGGATTTCCCCGGAGGAACTGGCCCAAGTGGCTGGGGAGAGGGAAGTCTGAGTCTCTCTGCTAGGGAGCTTCCCTCGCAACCTGACCCCGAATAAGCAGGAGAAAATGGATGAATGGAGAAATCATCAGCTAAAACACTTTGTGCCTTTGTGGAGGTGAAAGTATATGTTTCCCATGTTTTATTATTTATTTATTATTTATTTATTTAACTTCTGGTTTTCAGGAGGATAAACTGCTTGAGATGTAACATCTCGTTTTCGAGCAGGTCCTCCTACAACACAACCAATAACAAATAAGGTGGCAGAGTTAGAAAGTTATAACAGACTTTAAAAAAAAAGAAGGAAAGTAAATAAATAATAATAGTAAAATTAACGATATGTATAAATATATATATACACACGTAAATATAAACACATAAGCATGGATACATAGATACCCACACGTGTACATAAGTACATACATACCTATATACAAAATTAAATTAAATACAATTAAATAAAACTGCTGTGAGGCACTCAAAAGTGAATTAAGGGCAAGAAATGACATTGTAAATAAACCTAAAGTGAAGTAATATCCCAATTGAATACAAAGTTTGGCAACGAAATACAGCATGTTAGCCAGTGAATGCACAAAATCATTATAATAAAGATTAAACAAAGCAACTACAGCTTGGCTTTACATAAGCATAAACAGTGCGGGAAAATTGACGAATTGTTGAGATGGATCTTAATTCAGTGGGTAATTTATTCCAGTACAGAGGAGCTTAAACACAAAAGGCGAGTCTACCCACCTCCTGTTTTAAATCGTACACTTATAGCGTATAAAGATGGACAACTTCAGTAAAGTGAGCTAAGGTCATAATAAACAGTCTAGTGCTCGGGCATCATTCAAGCTGTTATTCAGATGAGCCACGTCACAGCTTTCCAGTTGTGATTTCAAATTAAAAGAAGTAGTAAATGTACCAAGTCAAAGAATAATCAAATCAAATAAGTGATTCCTATTCTGACCCAAGTAATCAGAATTCTACAGCTATTAGGGATGTAAGAAAATATCGATATGGCAATATATCATGATATTCTTTTCCAGCGATATTATCTCGATATTCAAAAGCCGTGCATCTAATTTTTAGAAGAACTTACATGCAAACATTTGTGTATCTTCTTTTGTTTCGGTGCAATTCAAAAGCAGTTGGCAAAATTCAAGTTGGCAGCAGGGTTTCCCCCAGCGCTTTGCTAAGCGTCATGCCCTGCCCCTGTCCCCGACCCTACCGTGTCCGCTGACACGAACGGTGTTGTGTCAGAACAGCATACCTGTCAGAGGAGCATACTTGCAGATAATGCGCATGTGCGCGCATGCGCATTACTCGACAACTCCGGTACGTTCTACAGAGGCGTCAGATGAGCATACGGACTAGAAAAGATCGGCGAAAAAGTGAAACTACGACTAAAATGTAAGTAATTCATTTATATTCTTTAATGTTAACACATTATTTGATATATTTTGTACTTTAGTCACAGTTTTCAGTGTGCAGTGCATTTTTTTGACTGCCAATTTCTGCACGTAATTTAATCGCTGATGAAACAACTAAACTTTGATGCCTGAACGTCATGTAACGGCTATGAAACATATAAATAGTAACAAGAAGTAAAAAAAACAATACAAGACCAACAATTATACAGTCCGTGAGGAAATTAAAGTCAGCATTTTAAAGACGAAAGGGGCTATTTTAATAGATTCATATAATATGAACATGTTTCTAATTCCGTGTTCCTCCTGAAAAAGTTTTGTTTTTGACTAGAAATATGATTAAATAACATGTCTGACTACTATGTTAGTGAGTTTTTTATACTTTATTTCTGCTTGCTTAAACTATTTTGCTACTTGTTTAAAAACGCAGGAATGTGATTCAAAACTACAAACCAGGAAGCAGAAAAATATCTAGATATAAACCAACACATAAAAAGATTTGTCTCTGTTAAAGTGAAACATGTTAAAAACCATATTTCTTTTATGTATCTACCCGTAAATCATAATTTTGTAAGGAAGCACACAGATAAGAATGGTATAAGTATGGAAATACCACACAGACAGAGAGGAAAGCTCTACAAAGAGTCATAAAGTCTGCAGAGAGGATCATAGGAATAACACTTCCTTCCATGGACTATGTGCACATACAACACTGAATTCCAATGTGCAGGGACTGTTGATCCGTGTGCAAATGGCAAATAAATGTCTTCAGTCTTGAGATAAGAAACATTTTAGAAGTAAAAAATTGTTTGAATGCTGCCTCGTCATATTTATAATAATTTACTTCCTCAACATGCGGTTGTTTTCAGTGTATATGAACATAATTGACTGTATAATTATTTTTTTAAATCAGAAGTTTTAATTTTCAAATTACTTCCTTGTTTTCATTTTTTACAGTAAAATGGAAGGCAGATGGGATGAGATATTTAATCTCCTTACCAAGGGTTCCTATCTGCTGCACTACACCAAAGGACAAAGGCAAAGCCTAAGGAAATATGCCTCTAAATTCAGCATTCATGGTAAGTTGTTAAGATTTAAGCATACATCACATTTTCTGATAATACGCCATGTGACTAATGTGTAAATTCTTTCAATAAAGCTGGGGGTCTATTCTTTGGACCCTTGCCTAGGCGAAAAGCCATTAAATCAAAAGAGGAGGCTTGGACCAACTTTAGGGAAATCCATTCTTCAAAAATGGGAGGACACAGTGGCATTGTGAAAACTCGCAAATCATTGTGTTCGAAATTTTATTGGCATGGTATGACTGCAGACATTGAGAAATGGGTATGTTACCTCATTGTTAGCAATCTCTAATATACAATATTTATAAATTTCATAAAACAAAATACATTTTCTAGCTGTCTGAATGTGACCATTGCCAAAGAGTTGGACCTCCACTGAAGGTAGTCGAAACACTGGATTGCATCAAGGTGACTGTCCATTGTAATTCTGTTAGTTTATTACTTCTATGTTACTTCTGTTCATAAACATTTAATCTATCACCAACAGGTATCTGGTGTGTGGGAGCTGGTCGGAATGGATCTGACAGGTCCGCTTCCCCAGACCCCTTCTGGCTACAAGTACATATTGACAGCCACGGATTATTTTTCAAAGTGGGTGGAGGCTTTCCCTCTGAAAACCAAGTCTGCAGAGGAAGTCTCCCAAAATTTATGCACGATTTTTTATCGGCATGGCTGTCCTCTGCGCATTCTTACAGACCAAGGGCGAGAGTTTGTGAATCAAGTAAGTTATGTTTAATATAAATTTTTAATTGGCCTAAAAGTCAAATCTGTAAAATAACTAATTATAATGTGCCTCATTGTTTTTTTTTAGATCAACAGCAAACTATGTGAGCTCCTTTCAATTGAGAGGAGTGTGACAGCAGCATATCACCCGCAGACTAATGGATTGGATGAAAAAACAAATGACAACATTAAACGGTGAGAAAACAATTACAGCAGTGTCTTGTTTTAACTTCTTTTGACAATTGCTTTGAAGCAAGGTTGAGAAACGAGGGCCCGGGCGGTATTCGATCCCCAGTCGCCCGGGTGAGAGTCATGCATGCTAACCAGTCAGCCAAACGGATCTCCCTTTGGCTGACTGGTT